>NC_067245.2:313904621-314207652 GCF_019359855.2 Lolium perenne
ATTATAGATCACGGATAATATGTACACAATCAGATGTCCTATGCTCTTAAAAGTGTTATGAGCATGTACCAAAATGATTCATGTGATGATCATTGAAAAACAGTAAGAATATTCTTGAGTACTTAAGAAGAACCAAGGATATATATATAGTTTTGTATGGAGAAATGACAAAAAAATTGATGTAAGGTGTTGCACCGATATTTGTTTTGTCACATATGAAAATAAAATTTCAATCTCAAATTAGACTAAGTGTTGTTTGAAAGGTAGCACAATGAGCTAGAAGTTGTCTATGCTAGATTTAGAAGAGTTCTAAAATATTGTGACGGATTCTACAAAAGAAGGCAGAGTATGTCATTGTTTTGACAATGGCAAAGGATGTTAAGTCAAGAGGTTCTTTGAGATCTTGGTGTAGTTCCGACAGAGTCAGAACTTTGAAGCTATATTGTGTGTGACAATATTAGTGACATATTTCAGACCGCGGAATTAAGGTTCCACCAGAAGACCAAACATATTTAATGCCGACTCATTTGGAAATGAGTGATGCATTGAGACGCAAATGAATTACAAAATACATACGGTTCTGAGCATGTCAGATCCGTTGACTAAAACCTCTCCCGTGAGCAAAACATGATAAAGCACCGGAAGGCCAAGGTGTTATATCTTTACAAATGTAAACTAGATTATTGACTCTAGTGCAAGTGGGAGACTGAAGGAGATATGCCCTAGAGGCAATAATAAAATGGTTATTATTTATATATTTATGTTTATGATAAATGTTTATATATCATGCTATAATTGTATTAACCGAAACATTAGTACATGTGTGATATGTAGACAAACAAAGAGTCCCTAGTATGCCTCTTAAACTAGCTTGTTGATTAATGGATGATTAGTTTCATAATCATGAACATTGGATGTTATTAATAACAAGGTTATATCATTGTATGAATGATGTAATGGACACACCCATTTAAGCGTAGCATAAGATCTCGTCATTAAGTTATTTGCTATAAGCTTTCGATACATAGTTACCTAGTCCTTATGACAATGAGATCATGTAAATCACTTATACCGGAAAGGTACTTTGATTACACCAAACGCCACTGCGTAAATGGGTGGTTATAAAGGTGGGATTAAGTATCCGGAAAGTATGAGTTGAGGCATATGGATCAACAGTGGGATTTGTCCATCCCGATGACTGATAGATATACTCTGGGCCCTCTCGGTGGAATGTCGTCTAATGTCTTGCAAGCATATGAATAAGTTCATAAGAGACCACATACCACGGTACGAGTAAAGAGTACTTGTCAGGAGACGAGGTTGAACAAGGTATAGAGTGATACCGAAGATCAAACCTCGGACAAGTAAAATATCGCGTGACAAAGGGAATTGGTATCGTATGTGAATGGTTCATTCGATCAATGAAGTCATCGTTGAATGTGTGGGAGCCATTATGGATCTCCAGATCCCGCTATTGGTTATTGGTCGGAGTGAGTACTCAACCATGTCCGCATAGTTCGCGAACCGTAGGGTGACACACTTAAGGTTTGATGTTGAAATGGTAGAACTTGAATATGGAATGGAGTTCGAATATTTGTTCGGAGTCCCGTATGAGATCCCGGACATCACGAGGAGTTTCGGAATGGTCCGGAGAATAAGATTCATATATAGGAAATCATATTCCATGTTTGGAAATGATCCGGTGCATTTATGGCAGGTTCTAGAAGGTTCTAGAAAAGTCCGGAAGAAATCACCATGGAAAGTAGAGTCCCGGAGGGACTCCACCTTGCATGGCCAGCCAACCCTAAAGGGGAGGAGTCCAAGGTGGACTCCCCAAGGGTGGCCGGCCAACCCCCCTCATGGAAGGGGGGAATCCCACCCCAAGTGGGATTCCCACCTTGGGTAGGTTTCCCTACACATGGAAGGTTTTTGGTTCGGGTCTTATCCGAAAACTTGTAGTCCAACACTTGGGGCTTCCACCTATATAATGAGGGGCATAGGAGAGGGGGCTGACCACTACAAGCCCATAGCTTGGCCGCACCCCTAGGTGGCCGGCCACCCCCTCTCCCAAACCCTAGCCCCCCCTCTCTCCTCCTATTCTCCCGCACGCTTAGCGAAGCTCCGCCGGAGATCTCCACCGCCACCGCCACCACGCCGTCGTGCTGCCGAATTCAAGGAGGAGCTACTACTTCCGCTGCCCGCTGGAACGGGGAGAAGGACGTCGTCTTCATCAACACCGAACGTGTGACCGAGTACGGAGGTGCTGCCCGATCGTGGCACCGGGATCAAGATCTTCTACGCGCTTTTGCAAGCGGCAAGTGATCGTCTACCGCAGCAATAAGAGCCTACTCTTATAGGCTTTGGAAATCTTCAAGGGTTAGTCTTGATCATCTCCTCGTTGCTCCCATCTTCTAGATTGCATCTTGGCTTGGATTGCGTTCTCGCGGTAGGAAATTTTTTGTTTTCTATGCAACATATCCCTACACCATCAATGCTGGCGCTCGAGTACATGCAAGCATGAGCAGAATGCGAAGTGGTTAGCATTGAAGGTGAGCATAGAAGGCCAATCGGACGACGTTGGTGGTGTCGTAGAATGTCACAGCTCCGCCCCCAAATCAGGCGCGCGAAAGGCTAAGCGGACGTTCGGACGCTACCAGGTGGGCCCGAGGCAGGCGCGCAAGAAGTCTGCGAAGTGTCCGTTTCGACGTATTCCCAACCCAAATTTGGGTCTGGAATGGGTCGGTCCCCATGACTCCGTTAGTTTGAGTTTGTTTGAGTTAGGCCGCTAAGTTGGGTGTCCTCATGTCTATGTGAACCAAAACAGAATACCTAGATTTTTTTGGATCACGCGAGTAATCTAAAAAATAGAGTATTTCAGGCCACTAATCTAGCAATCCTTGTACTATTTGGATCTCCTAGAGTTCACTGAGTAACCACCACACACCATGGCATATCTTAAGAGAATATCTAGCCGATCCCTTAAAAACGTAAGAGGAGTCCTCACCCTCGCAACTGTGGTGACCCTCGCAACTGTGGTGACCCTCTCTGTCGCTGGAATCTCGCCGACGGCGAGGAGCATCATCAAAATTTGTCTCCCGCTGATCCCGATGCAGGGCTGCCAGTATGTACGTGTAGACGCCGTGGAGGTCATGCTCGCCATGCATAGTGAGGATGGCAAGGAAGAAAACGGCGAGCACGCCACGGATACTGTGGGCCATGACAATGAACTTGGCGAGCGGTTTTGCCGCGACGAACTTCTTGGGGGAGTCACGAAATGCGAGCATTGCAATCTGCGGGCTGGGCCGGAAATCACGCAACGGCCGGGCTCTCCCCATCACCCAGAACCAACCTATTTCGTAGTCAATCTCTGTCTTCAACCATGACACTGAGCTTTATTTCTGGTTGTCAAGTCCACGTCTTGCATATATTGCCAAAGGCCACTCGCTCGTCAGGGGCCTAGGAAGAGAAGCGTGCATGTGCACACGTTTCCGTCAACACATGATTAGCCAACTAGCACTATTCTCAATTAATGATTAGCAATTAGATCAAATTGTGAAATCAACATGGGACGCACATAGATTGTTGATGTTGCCATGAAACAATCGGACACAAAACGTCAACGCAGCGGTTGCTTTTGCGTCCTACAGACCTCTATCCCCTCACGGCCCCAGTACACGGCACTACGATAGCCTAGGCAGGAAAAGTAACGCCAAATACATAATAGCGACAACAAATCATTGGTTCCTCTGCTCATGGTTCGATACAATTACAAATCAGACCCATATCACTTGTACGTGTCATGCAGCTGATGTTTGTTGTGCTTTAGCTTACGGCTATGTAATACCAGGATATGTGCTGCGTACCACCTTTTTTCCTTTTTTCTTTTTGAGGGGTCGTAGCACAGAGAGGTGATACTTAGGCCGAGCTACACGTAGGCTGTTATTTGAATTTATGAATTTTCCATTTTATATAAGTCAAAAAATTCAAAATAATGCCATTGAAGGATCCAACATCTGATATGGCTATCACTGCACGAAATTAGGGGATTTTAGTTCAGGAAATTCCTGAAAAGCTGAGCCAACGTTTCTGGGAGGTTTCTGGATTTAATCGGGCTGTGCTAGAAGCAAGGTTTTTTTTTCTCGATTAACATTTTTTACCGGAGGGGACCGGAATTAACGGTTACCGCGAATTCTCGGAAATCTCGGAAATTTACCGAACGAATTAATTCAAACAAATTTTGAATTCAAAAAAATTCAACAATAAAACAAACAAATTAACTTCCGAATTTAAACTGTATTGGTGCCTAGGTCGAGCGGTAAGGTTTTCTTCTTTAATCTGCCTTGACGTGGGTTCGAATACCGTATTAGGCAACTACGTTTTTTGAATTTTATCCTACAGCGGATCGACTAAATCACGTAAAAAATAAAATGTAATTGTGGTGAACTCGAACCCATGACCTCAAAGCACCACCAAGAGGAACTTACCACCACAGTAGACAAATCTATCTGTTACAAAGTACGTTCGTACGCTACTTTACCTGGATTTTCTGAAGTACAAATTCAAACGTCACCGAATTTTTTTGTCTGGTAGCACTGTTTCTCGGAGGGTACCGAGATTTACGGTTTTCGGCGAGATTTCCGAAATCTCGGCCGAGAAAAAAATCCCTGGCTGGAAGTAGGATTAAACCACTTAGGAAAAATTATGTATGCATGACCCATCTAGGTGTATCGTCATATGCAGTACACAACTATTTGTAGAGCATAATTTGTCTTTCTATTATCATTATTCTGGTTCTATTTTGATCAATACCTCTGTTTCTACTTTTTTAGTCTTCATTCTGCACTTAGAACCAGAAGTAGCTCTATTGGAATGAATGAGATAATGCATTTTTTTGTTGAAGCAAAGTATTAAGCTCTTGGAAAATTTGCAAGGTATGACTATCACAAATATTGTTTATGTTCCTTAATTTACATTATTTAGCATCTCGAGGCTGACGTTTAATGCCATTGATACGTAGGCCGAGCTACACGTAGGTTGTTATTTTAATTTATGAATTTTCCTTTTTAGACATGTAAAAATATCATGGTATAGACAATATTGTAATCTACAAATGTGCAAAATTTCAGAGTAGAATATGTTATATTTTGGACTCAGCAAAATAACAAATATTAATTTCATCATTAGTAATGAACAATACACCATAATCTAGATTTTGTCATTTTGTGAGATTTTTTATTTTTGCTGATGGCAAAATATAATGTATTTCAATCTAAAAATTTACACATTGATAGATTCCAACATTCTTTATATCTATGCATTTTTTTCAATTTTTTCTAAAATTATTTTCGTTGCCTACTCGACGGTACCTCGGAGGAGGGATCCTCACGAGGGGGAAAAGAAGTAGGGGCCATAGGGCGGAGAGCACTCGGGACGGTGGTACACGATTTACCCAGCTTCGGAACACCTGCTCGAAGACAGGACCTACTGCTGCTTGTCTGAAATTATCTGGGCGCTTTCGCGTTGTAACAATGTGCTGTAGTTGTTTCGTCTCTAGCTCGAGATCTGCCCTAAGGGCTCCCAGGATCCGGTTTATATAGGCGTCCGGATCTAGGGTTTCTATAAAGAGTCCTACCCGGAATACAAGTTGCCTAACTACGGAATTTTACATTGCCGTGTACATGAAGGATCCAACTATGCCTAACTTGTCGTCATGGATCCGGCTTCCTTCATGGCCCTTCATGGATCTGACTCCTGGCATAGACCTCTTCGGATCCGGGTACCTCCATGGGCCTTCATGGATCCGGCTAGCTACCTCAGTAGGTCGGTTCGGATCCAGGTACCTCTGTAGGTCGGTTCGGATCCGGCTACCTTCGTAGGGTGGTTCAGATCCGGTTACCTTCGTAGGGCGGTTCGGATACTATGCCTAACTTGTCATCATGGATCCGACTTCCTTCATGGGCCTTGATGTCTACGGGAGCTTCTATTCTCGTAGGGCGGTTGGGATCCGGTTCCTTGTTCCTGGGTTGGACATCTTCCATCTTGATCAACAAAAACTGGGCCGCCCGGTGGGCCATATGCTATCACCACCATCTGTGGGCCACCGGGCTTGCCGAAATCAGACCATATCGATGGTATACTTATGAAGTATATCCACAACAGTAGCCCTGGAGTTCTCCGAGATTCACCGTTCTTCCATCCAGCTCAGCTTGCGCATTTATCTTCATCCTTTGGCTGGAACGAATAATAGAGAATCTTGAAGGACTCCAAACTTCATATCTCCAACCAAGTATTGGTCGGAAACTTCATGATCCAATGGTCAGATTCTTCAGAGATACCATCCAATGTAATCTTCGGTATGGATCCGACTAGCAAAATGTAGGTTCGGATCTGACTAGCCAAAATATAGGTCCGGATCCGACTACCAAAATATAGTTGCGGATCCGACTACCAAATATAGTTGCGGATCCGACTACCAAAATGTAGGTGCGGATCCGGCTACCAAAATATAGGTGTGGATCTGGCTACCAAAAATTGAGGTGTGGATCCGGCTACCAAAATTCAGGTGCGGATCCGGCTACCAAAATCAAGGTGCGAATCCGACTACCGAAAAATAGGTGCGGATCTGGCTACCAAAAAATTATTGTGTGGATCCGGCTACCAAAATTTAGGTGCGAATCCGGCTACCGAAATTCAGGTGCGGATTGCTGTCTACTGTTGGCTTCTTTTCCTGTAGACAGTGTTGGGCCTCCAAGAGCAGAGGTTTGTAGAACAGCAGCAAGTTTTCCCTTAAGTGGATCACCCAAGGTTTATCGAACTCAGGGAGGAAGAGGTCAAAGATATCCCTCTCAAGCGACCCTGCAATCACGATACAAGAAGTCTCTTGTGTCCCCAACACACCTAATACACTTATCAGATGTATAGGTGCACTAGTTTGGCGAAGAGATAGTGAAATACAAGTGGTATGAATGAATATGATTAGTAGTAACGGCACCAGAAAATAGCTTGCTGGCATGCAGTTGATGGTAGTAATATTGCAGGAAGTAAAGATGCAGTAAAACAATAAATAAGCGATGATTGCAGTATTTGGAAACAAGGCCTAGGGATCATACTTTCACTAGTGGACACTCTCAACATTGATCACATAATAAAACCACTCTACACTCTCTTGTTGGATGATGAACACCATTAATTGTGTAGGGCTACAAGAGCACCTCAATGCCGGAGTTAACAAGCTCCACAACATTCAATGTTCATGTTTAAATAACCTTAGAGTGCATGATAGACCAACGCAATTATACCAAGTACTAACATAGCATGCACACCGTCACCGACAGACTATGAAAGGAGGAATAGATCACATCAATACCATCATAGTAATAGTTAACTTCATAATCTACAAGAGATCACAATCATAAACTACGCCAAGTACTACATGATGCACACACTGTCACCATTACATCATGGAGGAGGAATAGAGTACTTTAATAACATCACTAGAGTAGCACATAGATTAATAGTGATACAAAGCTCATCATATGAATCTCAATCATGTAAGGCAGCTCATGAGATCATTGTATTGAAGTACATGGGAAAGAGATTAACCACATAGCTACCGGTACAACCCTTAGCCTCGAGGGAGAACTACTCCCTCCTCATGGGAGACAGCAGCGGTGATGAAGATGGCGGTGGTGTCGATGGAGATGCCTTCCGGGGGCACTTCCCCGTCCCGGCGGCGTGCCGGAACAGAGACTTCTGTCCCCCAGAACTTGGCTTCGCGATGGCGGCGGCTCTGGAAGGTTTCTCGTACCGTGGCTTATTCCTCCGAAGTTTTTAGGTCAGGACGGCTTAAATAGGCGGAGAATCGGAGTCGGAAGGGGTCTGGGGCAGCCAGACAACAGGGGGCGCCCCCCCTAGGCCGCGCCGCCTTATTGTGTCACCGCCTCGTGGCCCCACTTCGTAATCTCTTCGGTGCTCTGGAAGCTTCCGGGAAAAATAAGGTTCTGGGCGTTGATTTCGTCCAATTCCGAGAATATTTCCTTACTAGGATTTCTGAAACCAAAAGCAACAGAAAACAGGAACTGGCACTTCGGTATCTCGTCAATAGGTTATTTCCGGAAAATGCATAAATATGACATAAAGTGTGTATAAAACATGTAGGTATTGTCATAAAACAAGCATGGAACATAAGAAATTATCGATACGTTGGAGACGTATCAGCATCCCCAAGCTTAGTTCCTACTCGTCCTCGAGTAGGTAAACGATAACAAAGATAATTTCTGAAGTGACATGCTACCAACATAATCTTGATCCAATAATGATGTAAAGCATATGAACTGAGATTAAATCACTCAAAGCAAATGTCTATATTGATATAAGAGATGATAATGCAAGAGTTAAACAAGCTAGAAGTTTTCATGAACTATTGCTTCAAAGACATGAAACCGTACAAAGTTCATTAAAGATGTGTTAAGTATTCAGCGTAGAAGTTCTATCCTTCATTCCAAGCATCAAGTAAATTTTCACAACATAAGAAGGATTCAGTCAAGTAAACATAAACATGAACGTCATGAATCAAGCATTTGAAGTCTACTCAACCGGTGAGCGCAAGCATTTGGTATTAGCACCAGGATGTTATGGCATAAAGAACGTTAATGGGGGTTTGGAAGGCCAAATGGAAGAAAGTCTTACAAAGCTATAAGTGATTATTAGACAAGAGGAAGTCTTATAATCGAAGCTATGCAAGGAGTAGTGATTGCCATGCAACGGATGCACATAGAGCTATATGTGTATGAAAGCTCTCCAATGGAACTAGTGGGGGTGCATCCAACTTGGTTGCTCATGAAGACCTAGAGCACTTTTGAGGAAGCTCATCATTGGAATATACAACCCAAGTTCTATAGTGTAAATTCCCCACATAGTTATACTAGTAAAACATGAAAACTCTCTCATATGGAGTGTAGGTGCTAAACATGAGCACAAATGATGACTATGAATAATGCAGGTGCTAAAACATGAGCACAAGTGTGGATAAAAGATAGTAATGCTGCCCCCTTTTTCTTTATTCTCTTTTTTTCTTTTTCTTTTTCTTTTTCTTTTCTATTTTTTTCTTTCTTTTCTTTTTCTCTTTTTGATGGCCTCCATGGCTCTTTTCACTTTTAGGGGCAACATCCTAATATGACAACACACTTTTTGGTACAAATAACTCATAATGAATAAAACATGATGTATAAAACTATGCCTCTGCCAGTGTAGCAAGATGTGCAATGATCTAGCGTAACATGGGTAAACCACACATCAGCTATATAGAATCATGCAAAGCAATATATAAATGATAAATGACAACATGTAATGTAAAATGGAAGTTGCATGGCAATATATCTTGGAACAGCTATGGAAATGCTGTGGTAGGTAGGTATGGTGGCTGTTTTGAGGAGATGTATGGGCTTATGTGTAGGAGAACAAGAGAAAGTCCTCCCACGGGTTTGGATGTACTGGCGAAGTATGCACAATTCTCAATGTGAGAAAAAGGCAATGCACAGTACCGAAGAGGCTAGCAAATTTGGATGGTGGAAGTGCCAAAAACCGTAGCTTAACATTAGTCAAAAAGAACTCACAAGCTTATTGCAAACAACTAGCAGGTTCAACATTAAGAGCATGATTAAAATTTACTCCAAGGAGGGCCGTTCACGGTGGCACAAGTACCCCGCTAGCTCCCTCGACCTTCAGCACAACTTAGTTATTACGATGAACTCTCAGACATGGAAAGCTATCAAGTCCAACTACACCTTCAACTATTTAAATAGAGTTTGTAGTACGGCACAAGCTTAAAGACAACAATCCACTACTAATTTTAACTTATTTATCTAGCAAGTCTTACCATCTAAATACCTCAAAACGTTTGCAAAGAATCAAGTTATCAAAGCTCAATGATCTACAAGATTATGCAAGTATTTCATTATACCACTACCACATGCAACATTTCCTGAACCGACCAAATAACAATGAACGAAGCAGTTTCAACCTTCGCCATGAACATTAAAAGCTAAGAACACATGTGTTCATATGAACCAGTGGAGCGTGTCTCTCTCCCACACAAGCATTTATTCAGAGAATGAAAATAACAAAATGAAAATAAAAGCACACAGACGCTCCAAGTAAAGTACATAAGATGTGATGGAATAAAAATATAGTTTCAATAGAAGAAACCTGATAAATTGTTGATGAAGAAGGGGATGCCGAAGGCATCCCCAAGCTTAGACGCTTGAGTCTTCTTGAAATATGCAGGGATGAACCACGGGGGCATACCCAAGCTTAGACTTTTCACTCTTCTTAATCATATATCATCCTCCTCTCTTGACCCTTGAAAACTTCCTCCACACCAAACTCAAAACAAACTCATTAGAGGATTAGTGCATAATAAAAAATTCACATGTTCAGAGGTGACACAATCATTCTTAACACTTCTGGACATTGCCTAAAGCTACTGGAAGTTAATGGAACAAATAAATCCATCCAACACGGCAAAAGAGGCAATGTGAAATAAAAGGCAGAATCTGTCAAAACAGAATAGTCCGTAAAGACGAATTTTTTAGAGGCACTTAACTTGCTCAGATGAAAATGCTCAAATTGAATGAAAGTTGCGTACATATCTGAGGATCACGCACGTAAAGTGGCAGATTTTTTCTGAGTTACCTACAGAGAACCCTGCCCAAATTCGTGACAGACAGAAATCTGTTTCTGCGCAGTAATCCAAATCTAGTATCAACCTTACTATCAAAGACTTTACTTGGCACAACAATGCAATAAAATAAGATAAGGAGAGGTTTCTACAGTAGTAACAACTTCCAAGACACAAATATAAAACAAAATTACTGTAGTAAAATAAAAACATGGGTTATCTCCCAAGAAGTGCTTTCTTTATAGCCATTAAGATGGGCTCAGCAATTTTAATGATGCACTCCCAAGAAATAAGAGTTGAAACAAAAGAGATCATCAAAAAGCAAATTCAAAACAAATTTAAGACTAACCCACTTCCTATGAAAAGGAATCTTGTAAATAAATAAATTCATGAAGCATAATGCAACAAGCATAGAAAGATAAAACAAGTGCAGCTTCAAGATTTTCAGCATATAGAGAGCCGTTTTAGTAACATGAAAACTTCTACAACCACATTTTCCTCTCTCATAAAGATTTTCAGTAGCATCATGAACAAACTCAACAATATAACTATCACATGAAACATTCTTATCATGAGCTACATGCATAAAATTATTACTCTCCACATAAGCATAATCAATTTTATTAGTAATAGTGGGAGAAAATTCAACAAAGTGGCTATCATTATTATTCTCATCAAGTGTAGGAGGCATAGTATAATCATAATAAAATGTACTCTCCATAGTAGGCGGCACCAAAAGACCACTATCATTATAATCATCATAAATGGGAGGCAAAGTATCATCAAAGAAAATCTCCTCCTCAATGCTTGGGGGACTAATAATATCATATTCATCAAAACCAGCTTCCCCAAGCTTAGAATTTTCCATATCATTAGCAACAATGGTGTTCAAAGTGTTCATACTAATATGTTCCATAGGTTTTTTAATTTTCGCATCAAACCATCCATGTCTTAACTCAGGAAATAGATTAAAAAGCTCCATGTTGCTTTCCATTATGCCCAACTAGTGATAAACAAGAAACAAAAAGATGCAATTGCAGGATCTAAAGGAAATAGCTTCGAGCACTTACAACGGTACCAGGAAATAACTTAGTTACCTGGGACCGGAGTGTGAGTGCCTTTTACTTTTCCTCCCCGGCAACGGCGCCAGAAAATAGCTTGCTGTCTACTGTTGGCTTCTTTTCCTGTAGACAGTGTTGGGCCTCCAAGAGCAGAGGTTTGTAGAACAGCATCAAGTTTTCCCTTAAGTGGATCACCCAAGGTTTATCGAACTCAGGGAGGAAGAGGTCAAAGATATCCCTCTCAAGCAACCCTGCAATCACGATACAAGAAGTCTCTTATGTCCCCAACACACCTAATACACTTGTCAGATGTATAGGTGCACTAGTTCGGCGAAGAGATAGTGAAATACAAGTGGTATGAATGAATATGAGCAGTAGTAACAGCGCCAGAAAATAGCTTGCTGGCGTGCAGTTGATGGTAGTAATATTGCAGGAAGTAAAGATGCAGTAAAACAATAAATAAGCGATGATTGCAGTATTTGGAAACAAGGCCTAGGGATCATACTTTCACTAGTGGACACTCTCAAAATTGATCACATAATAAAACCACTCTACACTCTCTTGTTGGATGATGAACACCATTAATTGTGTAGGGCTACAAGAGCACCTCAATGCCGGAGTTAACAGGGGGGCGCCCCCCCCCCCTAGGCCGCGCCGCCTTATTGTGTCACCGCCTCGTGGCCCCACTTCGTAATCTCTTCGGTGCTCTGGAAGCTTCCGGGAAAAATAAGGTTCTGGGCATTGATTTCGTCCAATTCCGAGAATATTTCCTTACTAGGATTTCTGAAACCAAAAACCGCAGAAAACAGGAACTGGCACTTCGGCATCTCGTCAATAGGTTAGTTCCGGAAAATGCATAAATATGACATAAAGTGTGTATAAAACATGTAGGTATTGTCATAAAACTAGCATGGAACATAAGAAATTATCGATACGTTGGAGACGTATCACGGATCCGTCTACCAAAAAATATAGGCTCGGATCCGGCAACCCAAAGTTCAGGTGCGGATCCGACTAGTTAGCCGTATTTTCGCCATCTTCTAAATTTTGTTGATATAACCATATGTAGCCCCCGAGTGTTGAGTTGGATTGCTCCAAGGAGACTCGATGCTCAGAAATTTAGCCCCCAAGCATCAAGGTGGAAATTTTTCGGCTTGTTGCTCCTAAGATAACTTCATCAATGTAGCCCCTGAGCGCCAAGGTGAATTTACTTGAAAATCCGGCTTGGAGCTCTTAGAGTAGCTTTATCTTTTTATGTGACTTAGGAATAGCATAAATCCGAAGCATCTAGGCGGAAATTTCCAGCACTGATACTCAGAAAGGAAACACACTTTTCACCTGAGATTGAATCGCAACCCCCAGGGTTGGTTCTGGCTAAGCATAGCGGAATCAAGAGTCAAGTTGCTTTTCCAGCGGTGCATGCTACGGATCCGCCTAACCTTCTCTCATATCAATCCGGCTAGCTTCCCCTGGGCTTCGCGCAAGTGCTAGGCCAGCTTGAAAACACCTTAGTTCGAGGACTATTGAAGGTCCAAGCGTCATGTACCTGATACATAAACATAAACATAAAAATATATTTGTATTAAATTGTTTCTTTGATCATGTTCAATGAACAAATGTAAGGCGGAACAAAAACGGCCTTTGAACGAATGTTTTAAAGCTGAAACTATGCAGCAGTTGAACAACATAAAACTGTCAAGGCGGAAACAACTCGACTATCTTGAACACTTAATCTAATTTAAATGTTTTAAGCAAGTGCTGGTTTATCCGTTCTTCTGGTTTATATGCTTTACTTTTCGCGAGACGGCAAACTTTAAACACAGAACATCTGCTGAGGCGATAGCGCTTAATAGCGAAACAATCAAGAACCTCAGAAACAGAGGCCGGCTTTAAGTATCGAGATTTCACTACTAAGGAATCCACACATAAAACAACAGAAAACGTGTAGGCTAGAAAATTTAAGCTAACGCCCAAAAGCGGAATTTTTGCAGCGTACTGGAGCCATAAGCGGCAAAAACAGTACAAAGTTTTTCACGAGTGCGAGGCAAATCGTGGTAAAGATACGACCAACAGTGAAAGCGGTAAAAGACTCAGGATATGAGTGAACCAATCTTAATCTCATGATCATAAAATTCTAAAATATTAAATATAAATAGGGACTTAGCTGTTTGGAGCGGAGTCAACGTCGGTCGTGGCGGTTTTTCTTTGGCGTTCCGTCGAGCCGGTGCTCCTGTAGGTGCGGATCCACCTACCAAAATTTAGGTGTGGATCCGACTTCCAAAAATTTAGGTGTGGATCCACCTACCAAAATTTTGGTATGGATCTGGCTTAAAAAAATATAGGTGCGGATCCGACTACCAAAAATAGGTATGGATCCGGCTACCAAAAATATAGGTGTGGATCCGACTACCAAAAAAGTAGGCTCGGATCCGGCAACCAAAATTTTAGGTGCGGATCCGACTACCAAAAACGTAGGCGCGGATCCCGGCAACCAACAATATAGGTGCGGATCCGACTACCAAAAAGCTAGGCTCGGATCCGGCAACCAGAAATAGGTATGGATCCAGCTACCAAAAATATAGGTGCGGATCCGACTACCAAAACCAGGATTTGAAATTTTCAGATCTAAGGCGGAGTCTTCCTTAGGAAGGTTCAGCAACTCAGATCGAATCTTTGCAGCTTCGTCCAGCGCAGCGGCGGTCGTAGCTGCAGTACTTACCAGTGCGTTTCCGTCAAAATCGACGGTCTCGTCGATCAAGATGTGTAACCCGTCGATTGGGATGATGAAGAACTTGACGGGGTCTGTCCTAGTCGGAATCCAGAATTCGACAGAAGGACGATCGGAAAGTTGAAGCTTCCCATGGTGGAACCCTCCCGGTTCCGGCCTCCAGACGCCGATGGCCCCACGATGGGCGCCAACTGTCGTTGCCTACTCGACGGTACCTCGGAGGAGGGATCCTCACGAGGGGGAAAGGAAGTAGGGGCCATAGGGCGGAGAGCACTCGGGACGGTGGTACGCGATTTACCCAGCTTCGGAACACCTGCTCGAAGACAGGGCCTACAGCTGCTTGTCTGGAATTATCTGGGCGCTTTCGCATTGTTACAATGTGCTGTAGTTGTTTCGTCTCTAGCTCGAGATCTGCCCTAAGGGCTCCCAGGATCCGGTTTACATAGGCGCCCGGATCTAGGGTTTCTATGGAGAGTCCTACCCGGAATACAAGTTGCCTAACTATGGAATATTACATTGCCGTGTACGTCAAGGATCCAACTATGCCTAACTTGTCGTCATGGATCCGGCTTCCTTCATGGGCCTTCATGGATCTGACTCCTGACATAGACCTCTTCGGATCCGGGTATCTCCATGGGCCTTCATGGATCCGGCTAGCTACCTCAGTAGGTCGGTTCGGATCCAGGTACCTCTGTAGGTCGGTTCGGATCCGGCTACCTTCGTAGGGCGGTTCAGATCCGGTTACCTTCGTAGGGCGGTTCGGATACTATGCCTAACTTGTCATCATGGATCCGGCTTCCTTCATGGGCCTTGATGTCTACGGGAGCTTCTATTCTTGTAGACAGTGTTGGGCCTCCAAGAGCAGAGGTTTGTAGAACAGCAGCAAGTTTCCCTTAACTGGATCACCCAAGGTTTATCGAACTCAGGGAGGAAGAGGTCAAAGATATCCCTCTCATGCAACCCTGCAACCACAAAGCAAGAAGTCTCTTGTGTCCCCAACACACCTAATAGGTGCACTAGTTCGGCGAAGAGATAGTGAAATACAGGTGGTATGAATGTATATGAGCAGTAGTAACATCGCCAGAAAAGTGCTTTGCTGCCCAGGACTGGCGTGTGGTTGATGGTGGTAATATTGCGGACAGTACAGATGCAGTAGAACAGTAAACAAACAGCGATAGCAGTATTGGAAACAAGGCCTAGGGATCATACTTTCACTAGTGGACACTCTCAACATTGATCACATAACAGAATAAATAAATAGATGCTAGACTCTACACCCTCTTGTTGGATGATGAACACCACTAACTGTGTAGGATTACACGAACCCTCAATGCCGGAGTTAACAAGCTCCACAATATTCGATGTTCATATTTAAATAACCTTAGAGGGCAAGATAGATCAACATAACCAAACCAAGTACTAACATAGCATGCACACTGTTACCATCACACTATGAAAGGAGGAATAGATCACATCAATACCATCATAGTAATAGTTAACTTCATAATCTACAAGAGATCACAATCATAGCATATACCAAGTACTTCATGATGCACACACTGCCAACATTACATCATGGAGGAGGAATAGACTACTTTAATAACATCACTAGAGTAGCACATAGATGAATTGTGATACAAAATTCATATGAATCTTAATCATGTAAGGCAGCTCATGAGATCATTGTATTGAAGTACATAGTAGAGAGATTAACCACATAGCTACCGGTACAGCCCCGAGCCTCGATGGAGAACTACTCCCTCCTCATGGGAGACAGCAGCGGTGATGAAGATGGCGGTGGAGATGGCAGCGGTGTCGATGGAGAAGCCTTCCGGGGGCACTTCCCCGTCCCGGCGGCGTGCCGGAACAGAGAGTCCTATCCCCCAGATCTTGGCTTCGCGATGGCGGCGGCTCTGGAAGGTTTCTCGTATCGTGGCTTTTCCGTATCGATGTTTTAGGTCAGGGACCTTTTTATAGGCAAAGAGGCGGCGTCAGAAGGTCAACGAGGCGACAACACACTAGGGGGGCGCGGGCCACCCCCAGGCCGCGCCAGGGTAGTGTCTGGTGGGCCTGTGGCCCCCCTCTGGCCTCTCTCGGGTGTTCTGGAAGCTTCGCGTGATCCTAAGATGCTGGGCGTTGATTTCGTCCGATTCCGAGAATATTTCCTTACTAGGATTTCTGAAACCAAAAACAGCAGAAGGCGGCCCTTCGGCATCTCGTCAATAGGTTAGTTCCGGAAAACGCATAAAAACGATATAAAGTGTGCATAAAACATGTAGATATCATCAATAATGTGGCATGGAACATAAGAAATTATCGATACGTCGGAGACGTATCAGCATCCCCAAGCTTAGTTTCTGCTCGTCCCGAGCAGGTAAACGATAACAAAGATAATTTCTGGAGTGACATGCCATCATAATCTTGATCATACTATTGTAAGCACATGTAATGAATGCAGCGATCAAAACAATGTAAATGACATGAGTAAACAAATGAATCATATAGCAAAGACTTTCCATGAATAGTACTTTCAAGACAAGCATCAATAAGTCTTGCATAAGAGTTAACTCATAAAGCAATAATTCAAAGTAAAGGTATTGAAGCAACACAAAGGAAGATTAAGTTTCAGCGGTTGCTTTCAACTTGTAACATGTATATCTCATGGATAGTTGTCAATGCAAAGTAATATAACAAGTGCAATATGCAAGTATGTAGGAATCAATGCACAGTTCACACAAGTGTTTGCTTCTTGAGGTGGAGAGAGATAGGTGAACTGACTCAACATAAAAGTAAAAGAATGGGCCCTTCACAGAGGGAAGCATTGATTGCTATATTTGTGCTAGAGCTTTGATTTTGAAAACAAGAAACAATTTTGTCAACGGTAGTAACAAAGCATATGTGTTATGTAAATTATATCCTACAAGTTGCAAGCCTCATGCATAGTATACTAATAGTGCCCGCACCTTGTCCTAATTAGCTCGGATTACCTGGATTATCATCGCAATGCATATGTTTTAACCAAGTGTCACAAAGGGGTACCTCTATGCCGCCTGTACAAAGGTCTAAGGAGAAAGCTCGCATCGGATTTCTCGCTATTGATTATTCTCAACTTAGACATCCATACCGGGACAACATAGACAACAGATAATGGACTCCTCTTTTATGCATAAGCATGTAACAACAATTAATTTTCTCATATGAGATTGAGGATATTTGTCCAAAACTGAAACTTCCACCATGGATCATGGCTTTAGTTAGCGGCCCAATGTTCTTCTCTAACATTATGCATGCTCTAACCATTAAATGAGTGGTAAATCTCCCTTACTTCAGACAAGACGGACATGCATAGCAACTCACATGATATTCAACAAAGAGTAGTTGATGGCGTCCCCAGGAACATGGTTATCGCACAACAAGCAACTTAATAAGAGATAAAGTGCATAAGTACATATTCAATACCACAATAGTTTTTAGTCTATTTGTCCCATGAGCTATATATTGCAAAGGTGAAGGATAGAAATTTTAAAGGTAGCACTCAAGCAATTTACTTTGGAATGGCGGAGAAATACCATGTAGTAGGTAGGTATGGTGGACACAAATGGCATAGTGGTTGGCTCAAGGATTTTGGATGCATGAGAAGTATTCCCTCTCGATACAAGGTTTAGGCTAGCAAGGTTATTTGAAACAAACACAAGGATGAACCGGTGCAACAAAACTCACATAAAAGACATATTGTAAACATTATAAGACTCTACACCGTCTTCTTTGTTGTTCAAACTCTTTATTAGAAATTATCTAGACCTTAGAGAGACCAATTATGCAAACCAAATTTAGCAAGCTCTATGTATTTCTTCATTAATAGGTGCAAAGTATATGATGCAAGAGCTTAAACATGAGCACAAAAATTGCCAAGTATCAAATTATCCAAGACATTTTAGAATTACTACATGTAGCATTTCCCGTTTCCAACCATATAACAATTAACGAAGCAGTTTCAACCTTCGCCATGAAAATTAAAAGCTAAGAACACATGTGTTCATATGAACCAGCGGAGCGTGTATCTCTCCCACACAAGCATGTACTTATTCAAACAAAACAAAAACGAAAACAAACAGACGCTCCAAGTAAAGTACATAAGATGTGATGGAATAAAAATATAGTTTCAAGGGAGGAACCTGATAATTTTGTCGATGAAGAAGGGGATGCCTTGGGCATCCCCAAGCTTAGATGCTTGAGTCTTCTTGAAATATGCAGGGATGGACCACCGGGGCATCCCCAAGCTTAGAGCTTTCACTCTCTTTGATCATATTGTATCATCCTCCTCTCTTGACCCTTGAAAACTTCCTCCACACCAAACTCGAAACAAACTCATTAGAGGGTTAGTGCATAATCAAAAACTCACATGTTCAGAGGTGACACAATCTTTCTTAACACTTCTGGACATTGCCTAAAGCTTCTGAAGGTTAATGGAACAAAGAAATCCATCCAACATAGCAAAAGAGGCAATGCGAAATAAAAGGCAGAATCTGTCAAAACAGAACAGTCCGTAAAGACGAATTTCTAAGAGGCACCAGACTTGCTCAAATGAAAATTCTCAAATTGAATGAAAGTTGCGTACATATCTGAGGATCACTCACGTAAATTGGCATAATTTTCTGAGTTACCTACGGAGAATTAGGCCCAGATTCGTGACAGCAAGAAATCTGTTTCTGCGCAGTAATCCAAATCTAGTATGAACCTTACTATCAAAGACTTTACTTGGCACAACAATGCAATAAAATAAAGATAAGGAGAGGTTGCTACATTAGTAACAACTTCCAAGACCCAAATATAAAACAAAAGTATTGTAGTAAAATAAACACATGGGTTATCTCCCAAGAAGTTCTTTCTTTATAGCCATTAAGATGGGCTCAGCAGTTTTAATGATGCACTCGCAAGAAATAGTATTTGAAGCAAAAGAGAGCATCAAGAAGCAAATTCAAAACAAATTTAAGCCTAACATGCTTCCTATGGAAAGGAATCTTGTAAATAAACAAGGTCATGAAGAGCAAAGTAACAAGCATAGGAAGATAGAACAAGTGTAGCTTCAAAAATTTCAGCACATAGAGAGGTGTTTTAGTAACATGAAAATTTCTACAACCATATTTTCCTCTCTCATAATAACTTTCAGTAGCATCATGAGCAAATTCAACAATATAACTATCAAATGAAACATTCTTGTCATGAGCTTCATGCATAAAATTAGTACTCTCCACATAAGCATAATCAATTTTATTAGTTGTAGTGGGAGCAAATTCAACAAAGTAGCTATCATCAAATATAGGAGGCATATTGTAATCATAATCAAATTTATCCTCCATAACAGGCGGTAACAAAAGGCTACTATCATTATAATCATCATAAATAGGAGGCAAAGTATCATCAAAGTAAATTTCCTCCTCAATGCCCGGGGGACTAAAAAGATCATGCTCATCAAAGCCAGCTTCCCCAAGCTTAGAATTTTCCATAGCATTAGCAACAATAGTGTTCAAAGCATTCATATTAATAACATTCCCATTAACATGCATATAAAGTTCCATGGGTTTTTTAATTCTCTCTTCAAACACATCATGTCCTAATTCAAGATAAAGTTCATAAAGATCTCTCATATTTTTGTTGTTTTCCATTATGCCTAACTAGTGTAAACAAGAAACAAAAAGATGCAATTGCAGGATCTAAAGGAAATAGCTTCGACCACACACACAATGGCGCCAGAAAAGTACTTAGTTACCTGGAACCGGAGTATGAGTGCCTTTTACCTTTCCTCCCCGGCAACGGCGCCAGAAAAGTGCTTGATGTCTACGGGAGCTTCTATTCTTGTAGACAGTGTTGGGCCTCCAAGAGCAGAGGTTTGTAGAACAGCAGCAAGTTTCCCTTAAGTGGATCACCCAAGGTTTATCGAACTCAGGGAGGAAGAGGTCAAAGATATCCCTCTCATGCAACCCTGCAACCACAAAGCAAGAAGTCTCTTGTGTCCCCAACACACCTAATAGGTGCACTAGTTCGGCGAAGAGATAGTGAAATACAGGTGGTATGAATGTATATGAGCAGTAGTAACAGCGCCAGAAAAGTGCTTTGCTGCCCAGGACTGGCGTGTGGTTGATGGTGGTAATATTGCGGACAGTACAGATGCAGTAGAACAGTAAACAAGCAGCGATAGCAGTATTGGAAACAAGGCCTAGGGATCATACTTTCACTAGTGGACACTCTCAACATTGATCACATAACAGAATAAATAAATAGATGCTAGACTCTACACCCTCTTGTTGGATGATCAACACCACTAACTGTGTAGGATTACACGAACCCTCAATGCCGGAGTTAACAAGCTCCACAATATTCGATGTTCATATTTAAATAACCTTAGAGTGCAAGATAGATCAACATAACCAAACCAAGTACTAACATAGCATGCACGCTGTTACCATCACACTATTAAAGGAGGAATAGATCACATCAATACCATCATAGTAATATTTAACTTCATAATCTACAAGAGATCACAATCATAGCATATACCAAGTACTTCATGATGCACACACTGCCAACATTACATCATGGAGGTGGAATAGACTACTTTAATAACATCACTAGAGTAGCACATAGATGAATTGTGATACAAAATTCATATGAATCTCAATCATGTAAGGCAGCTCATGAGATCATTGTATTGAAGTACATAGGAGAGAGATTAACCACATAGCTACCGGTACAGCCCCGAGCCTCGATGGAGAACTACTCCCTCCTCATGGGAGACAGCAGCGGTGATGAAGATGGCGGTGGAGATGGCAGCGGTGTCGATGGAGAAGCCTTCCGGGGGCACTTCCCCGTCCCGGCGGCGTGCCGGAACAGAGAGTCCTGTCCCCCAGATCTTGGCTTCGCGATGGTGGCGGCTCTGGAAGGTTTCTCGTATCGTGGCTTTTCCGTATCGATGTTTTAGGTCAGGGACCTTTTTATAGGCGAAGAGGCGGCGTCAGAAGGTCAACGAGGCGATGACACACTAGGGGGGCGCGGGCCACCCCCAGGCCGCGCCAGGGTAGTGTCTGGTGGGCCTGTGGCCCCCCTCTGGCCTCTCTCGGGTGTTCTGGAAGCTTCACGTGATCCTAAGATGCTGGGCGTTGATTTCGTCCGATTCCGAGAATATTTCCTTACTAGGATTTCTGAAACCAAAAACAACAGAAAACAGGAACTGGCCCTTCGGCATCTCGTCAATAGGTTAGTTCCGGAAAACGCATAAAAACGATATAAAGTGTGCATAAAACATGTAGATATCATCAATAATGTGGCATGGAACATAAGAAATTATCGATACGTCGGAGACGTATCAGGCCTTCATAGATCTGACTCCTAGCATAGACCTCTTCGGACCCGGGTACCTCCATGGGCCTTCATGGATCCGGCTATCTCAGTAGGTCGGTTAGGTACCTCTGTAGGTCGGTTCGGATCCGGCTACCTTCATAGGGCGGTTCAGATCCGGCTACCTTCGTAGGACGGTTCGGATCCGGCTACCTTCGTAGGGCGGTTCGGATCCGGCTACCTTCGTAGGGCTTTTGGATCCGGCTACATTCGTAGGACTGTTCGGATCCAGCTACTTGTTCCTGGGTTGGACATCTTCCATCTTGATCAACAACAACTGGGCCGCCCGGTGGGCCATATGCTATCACCACCATCTGTGGGCCACCCGGGCTTGCCGGAATCGGACCATGTCGATGGTATACCTATGAACAAGTAGACAAAACCTGCCCAAGGTAAAAGCTATAGACCTAGGTAGTTTATTTTTTCCATTTTCCTTTCTTTGTTTTTATTCTCTTTTTTTATTTTTTTGTTCATTTTTTAAAAATGTTCAATTCAAAAAATTTCATGCTTTAGAAATGTTAAAATTTTACAAGATTTTTTTACAAATATTAAAAAGGTTCAAATGAGAATGTTTGGATTTAAAAAATATATAAAAAATATAAAAAAATTGTTCGATGTCAATAAAAAGAGTCAAACTGTGAAAATATTTAGATAAAAAGAATTTGCATTTTCAAAAAAGTTGTTCAAAATTTTAAAAAATGTTAAAACTTTGAGACCTCAAAATATCCGGTTTAAAATATTTCAACATGTGGAAAACGTAAAAACAAAAAAACAAAAAAAAATGAAAACATTAAAGAAAAGTGAGAAGGAACGGTGTGCCGACCGAAAACGGGTGCTCCTATACATCGCTTTAAGCGATGCAAGGGGACTCAATCGCTTAAGGACTACGACCTGGGCCGGCCCATTTGGGTCCGCGGTCGCTAGACCTTCGGTCGTTGGGGACTCAAAATCCCAGAATGCTATCGTTATGATTTTCTGTTATTATTTTTTTAATATTCAAAATTTAAATAAATATTCGAATTTAGAAATTATTCTGACTTTGAAAATGTTCAAACTAGAAAATTGTTCAGATTTGAAAATTGTTCAAATTTGAAAGCTGTTTAAAATTGAAAAATGTTCACATTATAAAAATGTTCAAATTTAATTTTTTTTCAAATTTGAACATTGTTTACTTTTAAAAACGAAGAATTTTAAATCGAAAAATTCATATTTGAACAAATTTCGAATTTGAACAAATTTCAAATTTAAACAAATTTATAATATGCACATTTTAAATAAGAACAAAAACCAAATCAAAAAATTGTTCAACCGCGAAAAATGTTCATATCTAAAAGTGTTCAAAATAAAGATTGTTTAAACTAATAAATTGTTTAAATTTAAAAAAGTTCAAATCTAAAAATATTCAAACTTAAAAAACGTTCAAATTAAAAAAGTTCAAATTTTGGAAAGTTCAGAAAAAATCAATCAGCAAAACAAAAAACTGGAGAGAAAAAACCAGCAGAACTAAATGAAAAACCAATAAAAAATGAGAAAACTGAAGAAAAAAACGAAAGAAAACCATTTCCGTCCCTAATGGGCCGGCCCAACACTGTTCCGCTCTGAACGGAGTGACCGCTCGCTCCCGCTTTGAGCGGGGAATAGGGATCCGCCCTGAAAATACCCGCTGCCCAAGGCGAGAGCCGTGCTTCCATGGGCCGCAAGACATCACCGGATCAGGGAGGCCCACGTATCAGCCAGAAGGATAGCCCACGTAGCAGCCCAAGGACAGCCCAGTTCGTTTGCTTCACGTACGTTGGTTTTGCTTCCGCGTTCATTGACTTCCACGAGCGCAGTTCATGACTGATGCACATCGTTCGGCTTCCGTTCACATGCATGCAGATCCGCGTATCACCGTTTGACTGCGCATGTTTCTTTTCAAAGTGGAACACATGTTTTGGTTTCCTTTATTCACATTGATTTGTTTCGCTTATTTTGGAAAAAAATGTTTTCCTTCATTTTTTACTTTCTATTTATTTTTCTCCTTGTCTTTGGTATTTCTTCATGCTTTTTTTTTTCTTGTTCTCCGAGTGGAAGAGATTTGTTCTCGGATGCAATATTCTTGTTCCCGAGTAGATGAGAGTTGCCCTCGGTCGAAATATTCTTGCTCCCTACGTAAACAATGTGTGTTCCCTTGACACATTAGTTTTGTTTCCTGACTAGATGAGATGTGTTTCGTGGAGAAAATATACTTGTTCTCGGAGTAGGAGTTTCGTTCCGTAGACATAATATTCTTGTTCTCTACGTAAATTATATGTGTTTCTTCGATGCAATATTCGTGTTTCCTTAGTAGGCGAGTGTTGTTTCTCAGACGCAATATTATTGTTCCCTGACTAAACGGGATTCTTTTAGATACACTTTTTTCTTTCTTGAGTAGACGAGATGTGTTCCCCGATCGCAATAAAAAATTCTTGCCCATAACTTGATAAATGTATCCCAGGGCCGCCTTTGGTTCCCTATGACAGATGCAAAGGATTTGGGTTGGAAACATATATCCCAACCTCGGAGAGAAGGGTGATCCACCACCTCCACAACTTAGCACCGGGATCATGGAGAGCATTGAAGAGGACGAAAAGGGCGAACATTGATGGTAAATAGCCGATGCCAGATGAGAAAATCAACTCTGCTTGTTGTTCCTGTCCAGCCTATGGAAAAAATCAAGTAAAGAAATTTGGGGTATGGTGGCGACAGGGGTGGGAGCTAGTCATCGATTAGAAACATGAATGAGAGGGGGCGGCGGAGGGAGGAGTGGGGTGCAAGCCTTCAGAAACGATGGGCTGAGGTCACCGGCGACAGGGAACAACGGCGGAGAAACCACAACTACAAACTAGGTATTTCTGAAAATAATATTTTGTTTTCCCCTAATTTTTTGGATTCAGCGATGGAAGGAATCAAATTAAGAGAGGAGAGAGATGAGAATGGAGTAGAATAGGAAAACAAATCTGGCATGGGAGGAATCAGACACGAGCATAAGGGAGAGGGGGGATCAACATGTCGACGGTCGCCACCGGGGCAGTCTCATGAATAGGTCCGATTAGCCTTTTTTGAAGTTCGATAATGACAATGACATTACAAATCTGTGTCAAAACCCTGCCTACCAAGTAGCGTTTTAAAGAGGAGGGTTGTAGGGGATTTGGATGGAACAAGCTTTGAGGGGATTGGGCGAGGGCAGTGTTGCACATAATCCATGTCGGGTTAACCCTACAAATCCCCTCGAAACCATCCTTGCAAAACAAGGCCTAAGACATCGGTATCGGAGATCTAACTTGTGCTTATGGATTAATGTAAGTGAACTATCCATTGATCGCGTGCATGGCATATGCTATCACGACCACCGAATCCCATGGTTAGCTTCCATACATTCCCTAAAAATAACATCCCTTACGATCATATATAATATGTTTTTACTATTAAAGTGAAACATGGGATGCCACACTTACTGTGATGTTACACTTACCTCTATTTACACGCCAAATGCCACTGCAATATGGATCACCCACGCCCTTGTTAACAAAAATTATCTCTAGATGCTAACAATCCGACTGAGATCAGAAGTTATCCGATGCTAACAAACCTCTTCTATTTGAGTGGATGTCTAACATTTTTTTTGAATAAGATAAGAAAAATAACTGGCCCTGGTGTGAAACATCGTGTCTTGCGCGGCCGACCGCACCTCCAGCAGAAAGCTTTTGTAGGGAACTAACCACCCTAGCTCCTCACGACCACCCAACGTACAACGATCAGGAAGATAAAGTCCGACCATGGTTCTGCTAATCAGCACCTACGATGCCAGCATATTGCGCTGCCGGCTAGAAAGAGCGTCTGGCGGTCGAACTGGTCGGCCACAAACATGGAGACCAGCGCAAGGGTGGGGACGATGACGTTTGTGACCACCACAGATAGGAGAGACGCGCTATGCACTCTGAAACCAGCATGCTTGATAGGACACAGATGTTGTCTAGAGGGGGGTGAATAGGCAGTTTAAAACTTTTACGAATATGGCTTATCAAATACGAAATAAAATTAGAGTTTAATTTGTCAATCACAAAACCTATACAACTAGGATTCACCTATGTGCACCAACAACTTACGCTAAGTAATTCAAACAACTATGTGATAGCAAGATATATAACTTCAAGCACGAAGGCTATCACAAAATAAAGTGCATAAGTAAAGAGCTCGGGTATAGGAATAACCGAGATGATGCGGAGATGACGATGTATCCCAAAGTTCACACTCTTGCGAGTGCTACTCTCTCTTGGAGCGGTGTGGGGGACAAATCACTCCAAACGTCACGAAGGCTTCACCGTATTCTCCTCGAGAATTCCCACCAAAAGGGATGTCCTCGATCCACTATGGAACCTTAGGGTGGTCACCGAACCTGCACAAAGCTTGGGGCTATCTCCACAATTTAATTGGCGGCTCCCAATAAATCGCCACAAAGGCTTTGCTCTTTAGAAATCTCCACAACTTAATTGGAGGCCCCAAGAACACCACAAAGACCACTAAGCCATCTAGGGTCAAAAGAACAAGCTCCTGAAGAGTATATCTCACGATTTTTCTCCTCCACGTATCACCACGGAGAAGTCAAACCGATGCACCAAATTCAATGGCATGAACACCACAAAGATGCTCAAATCCTTCTCTCTCAAATTCCAACAAAGCTACACAAGCTATTGGGAGAATAGGAGAGGAAGAACAAATAGGAGAACACAAAATTCTCCAAGATCTAAATCCCAAAGATTCACTAACAAAGAGATGATTTGGTTTGGTCAAAGTGTGGATCTATAGATCTCCTCAAAGCTTCTCTGAAATAGATGCAAGAATCATTGGATGGGGAGAAAGATCTCAAGCTCAAATATCAACAACAATGGTGGGGAAGCTTGAGAGAGAGGAGGAAGAAGAAATAGCTGGAGAGGGGAAAAAATTGGGGCATAAAAAATGTGGGAAGAAAAATCTGCCCGTTGGGGCTAGCAACGGCTGGGGCCGGTAGTACCGGCCAGCTAGGGGCAGAACTGCCGCTGGTGTGCAGGTGGTGGCCTGGGCGTGCAGGCTCCAGGTGCGCGTGCAGAAGTGGGAGAGGAGGCCAGTACCTCCGGCCTAGGCCGGCCGGTACCACCGGTTTGGGCCGGCCGGTACCACCATCAATGTGGTACCGGCCGTGGTACCGGCCACGATCGCGGGCTACTATGAGCTTGGGAATTTTGCCGGTACCCAGGGTGGTACTACCGCCGTGGCCTAGCAATGGTACCGGTCCATCTCGGGTGGTACTACCGGCCTACACATGGTCGCCCAACTGCCCTCTTTTTTTAATTAAAAATCAAACAAAGACAATACTAAAACGCAAATATCTTGAGATAGGAAAATCCAAATGAGACAAAACCAATTTCGTTGGAAAGACGATGACAAGAGCTACCCCCACAAAAATATAGAAAACACAACAAGTGATAAACGCAAAATCCTTTTCGATGAACTAGAAATTTTCATATAAATAAACACAAGCTCTAAATCACCACATGGGTAAGATCCAAATAACAACAAAGAAATATGATGCATGGATGCAAATGTTTTACCGCACTCTGAATGATACGATCGAGTTACTCACTCGAGAGCCCCTTTATAGTACTACGACACCTAGCCTATAAACCGATCTCCCAACTAAACCATGAGACCGGTAAGAAAGAAACCCTATCAAGAGCAAATCTTAACCTTGCACATTCCACTTGAGCTTGATGATGACGGTCTTGACGGCAACAAGATAGAATGTCTTTCTTGATTGTGCTGCTTGATGAAGTCTTGCGAATTGCTTCCCCATATTCCACTATGGGAGAGCAACTTCTTTGGTGCATCTTCACATATCCATGAACACCATATAAATGGCAAGCTTCAAGTATATGATCTCTTCGAGTTAGCACATCTTGACTTGCACATCATTCCTTCTTATTGCAACCTTGAAGCCCACATGTGGTTCAAGCATTGCCTATGGACAACTCCTACACATATAACTTAATGTAAACATTAGTCCATAGGGATTGTCATTAATTACCAAAACCACACATGGGGCTCTATGTACTTTGAATGCTTCCTATGAGCGTCGCCGCACCTTCAACAGCGCAGTGACGCCGATGTCTTCCCCGGCACGGGCAGTCCCCGGTGTCGGCTACTCCCGGCTTGAACACGAGGAGCAAAAGGAAACTCTCCTTATTGGAGTACAACTCACCGCCGTCGACGTCCACCATAGTTGCATGCCCATTAGAGTCGACTCGGCTCTTCTATGTAGTGTCTTGATTTGATGGACCGGACATGGACGTAGCAAGGAAACTATCCTTGTCGGTGTACAACTCGCCGATGTCCACCGTACTTGCATGCCCGTTGGCGTCGATCCAGTCCTTGTATGTAGTGTCTTGATTTCATGGATCGTACATAGTAGCCACAGCAGACACAACTGACGGAGACGTGTGGCTCCTGCGTGGCGACTAAGATGAGCCTTGCACTACACCAACGAATCCTGCATGATGATCTCGTTCACGATGAAGGATAATGTGTCGACGGTGCCCTCAACGATGATGTGCACCTGTGCATCGCTGACGCTGAGTTATGGTCGGCAGCGAAACTGAACGTGTGGCTAGCGCTGATTGAGGAAGATGACACGAGCGCATTGTAGTCGGTGGCTGCCATTGCCCATGGACACATCGTGTAGGTATCTTGCCATCACAGAGGAGGATGACGGTGGTTATAGTGTTCTTTTCCGTGTCCCGCCGCCGGAGATGAGGGAGTAGGGCCTCCACGGCACACTCGGACAACACGTGGACATCCGCGTGCGAGCCGACCAACGGTGGAGGAGAATGACACGAGAGTGTGAAGGGGTCGTCATCATGTCCAATCTTGTCGCGATGAACACCATGTCCTGATTTAGGAGCGCCAGCTTCGTGCCAACCATGTTCCCTCTGAGGCCAAGCACCATCACAACATCGAGCGGCATACATGGATGTTCTGAACATAGGAGGTTGCCGCTGGTTTCCGGATGACATACTAATATTGCATACCATATCCTTCCCAACGGTTGCGTTGGTGTCATAGATGCAAACTTTACGGCCTTACAGTTTGTACATTTGCCACTGGTACATCTACAAATGCCTTATTTCCGTGTAAATAGTATGGAAAAGTGGATTAACAAGAAGGCTTTAAGATTCGTGTTAAATGGCTAGGTGTCACAGTCTAGGAAAGGGCATTAGATGGTAGGTTGTGCGGCCTGGCCGCATAGAATATTTTGCCACTTGATGGATTTATCCCGCACAGTTCGATCGACTCAATTAACCAGATGCATATCATGCCAACTCATTGTTTCCGATTATTGGGCGCCAAGCCGAATGAAATCTAGAATATCTACAACGTCATCATCTAACTACGTGTGGTTTCGCTGGTGGAGACCATCATCGCGTTGAGTTGAACCTATGGCTGGAGTGACCGGCCATGACGGTTCCGCGACGGCGCCCGACACTACGGTAGCTGGAGACACGGAAAAGCACGTAGAGAGCGAGGATCTAAGGAGAGGTTTTTTTCCTAGGGACAGATGTGTGCTCAGCGAGGAAGTGGGGAAATGAGATCAGCATCGGCGGGTAAAGGGGAAGATGCATTGGTTCAGACCATGCATCATTGGGATGGAGGGGTTTGAGGGGAGTAGGGGGGAGGCAAGGTGGCTCCTTCAATCTAGCGGAAGGATTCCTCGTCTATGCATGCGCTGGGGGCTCATTCCACAATGATTGTATTTGAGAAGGGAGACGGTGGCCGCCTCCATCTCTCCCCTCTTCACCACCACCCACACCTCAATCTCTCTTGCTAGCCACCTCCACCTCCCCAGTCCGTCGGCCCCTCACAACGATGGCCTTCAAGACGACACTCTACCCCCATGATGTCACTGCTTGCCTATCCTACCCATTCGCCACCGGTGCCCACAACAGCTGCTACAGGAGCAACAACATGAGGGTCTTCACCATCGCGCCCTCCGCCACTTCCCAAGTGAGCTGCCTATCCCCTTCTCCCCTCGGGCTCTAAATGTTAGTTTCCGTGGATTGAAATGTGATGGATCAGCTTGCTTTGCTCGCAATGTTGCAATTATTGAGGTTCTAGCGCATTTACTAAAGCACATAGTGCCGGTGTTGCTTGTTGGGCCGTTGCGACATGAACACCTTCTTCGTGCTGCTTCGGCCCCTTTCCTTCCCTATGCTACAAAAGCTGGATCAGGAATTCAAGTCTTTGGGTAAAACTCTGTGTAAACTCTCACATTTTCTTTACATATATAGTTGTTTGCATGATAGAATATGGATCATGGAAATGGCTCCAATTGGATGAAGTGGTAGCTGGCATTAGTTTTATTCATGGGAAGATTAGATTCAAGAATAATTGGTTTGGAAGTTACCAATCAGAGGATATCTTCTCTTTCTTAATACTTGGCCCCATTTTCCTGCTCTCACAGCGAGCCACGTAGGCTTATTAAGAAATTTGACCTCCCCACCCTGTTCGCAGACGTACGGGAGGATTCGCTCGCCATACCGACACTACCGATGACCGTTCATGTCCAGTCCACGTACGGGATGTTTCTTCTGGCCAGACCCTGGTACGGATCGCCTTTGTGGCCAGGCCCACACGCGTCGCCGACCGATGGCACCGACCCATATCCCCGATGGACCTACGTCTACATGCAGTTGCGAAAAGAAAAGGGCGGCCGACTCTGTTCCTCTTCCTCGCGGAGTCTCCCCACAGATCTCGCCCCCACCACCGCTCCGCCTCGATTCGCCTTCTTCCATCACCGCCACAAATTCTATGCGACGTAATGCCTCCACCTCCTCGCCACAAATGCTTAAGAAACCGCCCGATGCATTCCACCATTCATCATTATGCAGAAACTGCTGAGATGACCTGGTCCACCTCCACCTCCATGTATAAATTTGTCGAAAAAAAACCTCCATTTATAAAAATCTACCCGTGTTGCCGTCGACAACAAGTAGTGGGGGTCTGCTTGCGGCGCCATCTCTGCCACAAGGCTCCCTTTCGTAGTTGTCCGCTGCAGATTTCTTTTTCCCCTTTCTTCTTTTATCATCCCCTCACTCATATTTTTTAATCTGTTAGGTTGCTCGCCGGATCCAAACTGCTCGACGTTTTGCCTCCACCACGATTTGGTTTGATCTTCAGTGGATTGTGCCTGCTTCTAGCTGAATCCGATCCCGATTTAATTGAATTTCCAATGGATTGTGCATACTGATCACTCAAGCAAGGAGGAAGAAGCTACAATCACGCCTACAGCTTACGGACACTGGTCAATAGGAGATGCTTCTATTGGTACAGAAACTCTCATCTCTTACTGTTTACTTTTAGTTTACATTGAATTAGCACATGCGTCTTCTACTTTCTTACTCTTTGTGGTTGCAGTATTTGTTCCATTCAAATCTCTCCTGAAATTTATCGGCTTATGTTTCATTATATATGGCTTCCCATGTTGTTATTATGAAAAAATGTCATGCTCAATCTGTAACTATTTATCATAGTAAATTCTGATTTTGTTTTCATGTTTCTTATTGGTCTTACAACATGGAGAGGAGAGTCAACACTTCAACAAAACCTGAAAAGTGAAGTGTACAGCGCCCATGAAAGGAGAGAAATCCCAGATCCACACACATTGAAGTAATCAGTTGGTAACAGCCTTTATATAACCATGTATTGCAGCATGTTTTCTACATAAAAAGCTCATACTTATCTTATAAATCTGTATTGATGTAGTTTATTTCATCACCGTCGAGATGCTGTTGATCACAGTGGGTCGTTGATATGTCTCTCACACGAACAACACTTGCTTCAGTCCATGAGTTCTTCCATACTCACGTTCTACGACATGCTGCTTGATGCTTAGTGCTTCGTCAGTTCTAATCTATTTGAACTTTTTGTTTCATCTCAGTATGCAGAGGAGCAGGAACCAAGAAATGCAGTATTGCTATGATAACACATCTATGTAACCAAAAGGAATAATAGTTTTACCCGAATATTAAAACTCTACGATTTTGCATTTAGTTTCTGTTGCATCCAACACAGTTAAGCATCGCCATTTTGGGGTAATTCAAACCCAAGTATTAGGCTGTTAGCTATGGATGGATGAGCTATTAGTAGACGTGCTGAAGTTTTAAGGTATTATGCTATTAGTCGGCTAGATATTTAGCCACCCACATGACTCTCTTCCCTTTGGTGCTGTATCTGAATTTTCGGATGAGATTTATTTCCATTTAGCATGATTAAATAAGTAGTGCTCCGTCATTGGCTATTTTAGTATCTTTTGTAAATCACTTTTGTAAATAATGTATTTGCTCATCATCTCATGGGCCCTATACTCCTATTGGAATATGGAGAGAAACTGTAATATTAGTAGTGTTCGGAGCAGAACATGGATATGCACAATTCAGGATCAATCGCCTAACTACTCTTATACACAAAATATAATTGCAACACGGTAAGTAACTACTTTTTCACTTCATGTTTACAGCTCAACGGAAAAGAGTAATATGACATGTGTCTAATTTTCCACGTTTCCAGTACACTGTAATTTCTCATGAAGTCTCCATTGCTGCTTACTAAGTTTATTGGCTCGATAGTCCCTTTAAATGGTCTTTTTTTAGAGCACAACTATAATTGACATGGTTTCCCGCCGCAACGCGCCGGGTGTCATCTAGTTAGAGTATAAGTTCGGAGCTGCAACGAGATAGATTCTTGATTATATTATACAGAGTTATGCATAGTAAGTCTCTTGTTATAGGCATACAAGGTTTTATTTTTATTTTTAGGTTATTCTATTTTCTACCAACTTGTTATCGTAACATAGAGGGATGAAAGAGAAATGAGGAGGCAAAAGAAAATGCTATTATGTGCTTGCTCGGCTTGCACTATCTGAAAATCAAAAAATTGCTCTACTTGTAGTATCTGAAATCCAGAAAAAATAATTCGAATTGTGGAGACCTAGGCAGCAATAAAAATTACAAAAAAAGGTGTTTCTTATCACAAATCCAAGGATTCATTCACTCTAAATTTTACAATTACAATTTTATCTTTTCCGTACACCTGAGAATGGTAGCCAATCATACAACCAAAATGAGTTGCATATGGCATTTCATATATTTGACGTTTAACCAATAATAATGGAATTTCCAATGTAGCATAAATTTTGCTTGTTACAATTAACTCTTTTAGTTTCATACATAATTTTTTTTCGACCAATTGAACAAATTAGCTGAGCAGTGGCGGAGCACGGACATTCAACTAGTAGTACTAAAGTATACTAGTCGAATGCCCGTGTGTTGCTACGGTCGCTCATATTTCTTTCACCGCATATGTTAACATAATGCACATGGATAATCATGTGTGTAAAGATATAGTCACATATTATTCTCAAAACATTAAGATTCAACTTCACTTGAAGTATGAGTGGTTGATGCTTTAATTAGTTGGTGCATGCACATGTCTTTTTAACCATTTATTAATTCAAATTCTAGGAGGATATACACGCTTCATTGCGCCAGTGATGTTTGTATTAATCGGCGTGGATTTTAAGATCTCTGGCTAGATTGTTACGGCGCAACTTAATTTGAACCGCTCAACCTTGTTTCTCAAACATGCATAAATTTGGCATCGTAATATAAAATTGAAAATGTGTACATGGCATAAACTGATGGTCGTATACATTTTGCGCATGATAAAATAATGAAAAGATAAATCATATGTTCACAATAAGCTATTTTTGGTTCTTGTCAATTTGCGGTCAGCAATTCAAAAACTTGACATTTTCTAGCAATAATATGGCATCATCAAGAGATTTGCCATCGTGACCATTTTTCTATCAAGTAATTCAGTCCAACCATCAAGAAAACACTGTCAGTGTGATACTTCAATACAAAATATTTCTTACACTGTCAACAAGACCAATCTGGAGCATGTGCCAAAAGGTAGTATAACAGGCAAAAAAATTAAGCGTTTCCACAATTATGTCCATATGAACAGTTTGATGTTTCTAATAGGTACCCTTTTAAACCTTTTTTATGGGTTACTAAGTAAATATCTTTGTTGTGTTGTTGCAAGGTAGTCATAGTCAAAAAAAAAAAAAGAAGGAAAATAGTGTATTTATATAACAAGTAGTTTAACATTATAAAACAAGTATTTTAACATGCATGTTCTCCAAATATGTAAAGCAATAAATAGATGGTCGGCAAGCTTATGAGATCACACTTCTAAAAAGAGGAGTATAATATGATTTGGCCCAAACTATATTCCAGAAAATATAGAATAGTTTCAACTTAATGTCCCAATCAAGTGTAAGTTTGGTGACTTTGTATGAATGCATGTTCTAACGAATACTGGTCAGGCTGGAAGTGAAGAAACACAATAAAGAAAACAAATGAGCATGTCAATCATGCAACTTACATTTCCTTTTTCAGCACCTTTTTTTAATCTTGGAATCCCTTACTTCTTCATACAAGGATCACCATGTACAATGATTATTCATATTCCTCATGAAATTAGAACGTACCAATGTACCAATATTTTAGTGGATTGTATCAGCACTCCATACCAAATTAGAAAATTGACTAAAAGGATGCAGGGGCTTCATGTTTACACTTTGAGTTCAACATCATCTATCATGGTGGCTTCATGTTCCTTTACAATTCTGCAGGGACACCTAATGAAGCAACGCCAAGCTTAGCAAAAGCAACAAACGTAAGCCCTTTTTTATCAAGAAAATGAATTTCATTTGCAATAACCTCAAGTAAGATGGACACTACGCAGCTAGAACACTAACAATACATAAGGAGTATCTGAATAAATCGAAAAAAAATACTTTTGGACTTATATAAATTCTGCAAAGTTCTTAGAAACAGATCCACATCATAAATGTTCAAATGCACATGGTAGCCTATCTGGAAGTAATTTCCCATGGAAATATTTCAATATAGACTTTTATCCAGGTTAGCAAGAAACACTTGTCTACCTAGTGCATGCTTGCAATCGGAATAATTTTCAGCTTAATAACATCACTATACAGAGAGTTAACAGATGGAAGTTCTACTTCTTTGGTGAAATCATAGATTGTAGACAATTTATTAGAAGAGTCAGTGTGAAGTACCTAATTGAGATGGCAAAAGACATTGTACACGTCGAGTGAATCTGTAACGGCTCTGCTCCTTTCATGCATCCCTAACCAGCCGACTATATATCCTGCCGACTATATATCCTGCCGTGACCAGTTGGTGCATTCATGCCTGCTACCTCTCTCTTCCCCCAAAATACAAGATAGAGCCCCATGATCAAGAAAACTATACCCAACACACTGCAAGATCAAGTCATCACAAAATCTGTACCTACTGCAATCTACAAATAACATTATGTAGAATACCCACCTTTCGAGGTAGACGGTTCGTGGATGACGAATAGATGGATTCCGATGGCAGGGCGGAGTGATGTAACCTATGTATGTTTTTGGTCAGAGTACCATAATCGGCTAAAGGAGGGAAACCAAGAAAACGTTTTTCTTGAACTATTGACCCATAGAAGTGAAAAAATTAACTTGTTGGGGTTAGAGATCATAGACCTAGTATCTACATAATACTTTGTTGAAGGTAACAAACGAATAATCAGTGAGGAGTCGATTGACATAAATAAGAAATAAGATTTATAGAGAGGTTAACCAAGGTTAGGAGCAAGAAGAATGGAGATTACATGTGCACTGAAGGCTGAATGATGAAACTCAAGAGGGGGTACTCCCTTTCCACTAATAACAGTTCATCCTAATTAAAGATGACCAAGGAATCAATATCTAAGAAAAACCAACAAACCAGTCATGATTATGCTTCGAGAAGTAACACGGTTCGTTTATGAAGGAGATATGCCCTAGAGGCAATAATAAAGTGGTTATTATTTATATCTTTATGTTTATGATAAATGTTTATATATCATGCTATAATTGTATTAACCGAAACATTAGTACATGTGTGATATGTAGACAACAAGAAGTCCCTAGTATGCCTCTTAAACTAGCTTGTTGATTAATGGATGATTAGTTTCATAATCATGAACATTGGATGTTATTAATAACAAGGTTATATCATTATATGAATGATGTAATGGACACACCCAATTAAGCGTAGCATAAGATCTCGTCATTAAATTATTTGCTATAAGCTTTCGATACATAGTTACCTAGTCCTTATGACCATGAGATCATGTAAATCACTTATACCGGAAAGGTACTTTGATTACACCAAACACCACTGCGTAAATGGGTGGTTATAAAGGTGGGATTAAGTATCCGGAAAGTATGAGTTGAGGCATATGGATCAACAGTGGGATTTGTCCATCCCGATGACGGATAGATATACTCTGGGCCCTCTCGGTGGAATGTCGTCTAATGTCTTGCAAGCATATGAATGAGTTCATAAGAGACCACATACCACGGTAAGAGTAAAGAGTAGTTGTCAGGAGACGAGGTTGAACAAGGTATAGAGTGATACCGAAGATCAAACCTCGAACAAGTAAAATATCGCGTGACAAAGGGAATTGGTATTGTATGTGAATGGTTCATTCGATCACTAAAGTCATCGTTGAATATGTGGGAGCCATTATGGATCTCCAGATCCCGCTATTGGTTACTGGTCGGAGTAAGTACTCAACCATGTCCGCATAGTTCACGAACCGTAGGGTGACACACTTAAAGTTGGATGTTGAAATGGTAGTACTTGAATATGGAATGGAGTTCGAATATTTGTTCGGAGTCCCGGATGAGATCTCGGACATCACGAGGAGTTCCGGAATGGTCCGGAGAATAAGATTCATATATAGGATGTCATTTTATGTGAATTAAAATATCGCGGAAGGTTCTATGGAAGGTTCTAGAAGGTTCTAGAAAAGTCCGGAAGAAACCACCAAGGAAGGTGGAGTCCACATGGGACTCCACCTCCATGGCCGGCCAACCCTAGTGGGGGAGGAGTCCCAAGTGGACTCCCCCTTAGGGGGCCGGCCACCCCCCCATATGGGAGGTGGAACTCCCACCTCTAGTGGGAGTCCTAGCTTGGCTAGGTTTTCCCTCCATATGGAAGGTTTTTGGTTCGGGTCTTATTCGAAGACTTGGAGACCAACTCTTGGGGTTCCACCTATATAATGAGGGCCAAGGGGGAGGGGGCCGGCCACCTCAAACACCACCAAGGTGGCCGCACCCCATAGTGGCCGGCGCCCCCCTCTCCCCAAACCCTAGCCGCCCCGCTCCTCCACTTCCCGCACGCTTAGCGAAGCTCCGCCGGACTTCTCCACCACCACCGACACCACGCCGTCGTGCTGTCGGATTCAAGAGGAGCTACTACTTCCGCTGCCCGCTGGAACGGGGAGGTGGACGTCGTCTTCATCAACAACCGAACGTGTGACCGAGTACGGAGGTGCTGCCCGTTCGTGGCGCCGGAACCGATCGTGATCAAGATCTTCTACGCGCTTTTGCAAGCGGCAAGTGAACGTCTACCACAGCAACAAGAGCCTCCTCTTGTAGGATTTGGAATATCTTCAAGGGTGAGACTCGATAAACCCCTCGTTGCTACCGTCTTCTAGATTGCATCTTGGCTTGGATTGCGTGTTCGCGGTAGGAAAATTTTTGTTTTCTATGCAACGTTATCCTACAGTGGTATCAGAGCCGTGTCTATGCATAGATGGTTGCACGAGTAGAACACAATGGTTTTGTGGGCGTTGATGCTCTTGTTATCTTTAGTTTGAGTACTTTGCATCTTTGTGGCATAGTGGGATGAAGCGGCTCGGACTAACTTTACATGACCGCGTTCATGAGACTTGTTCCTCGTTCGACATGCAACTTGTATTGCATAAGAGGCTTTGTGGGTGTCTGTCTCTCCTACTATAGTGAAGATTCAATTTACTCTTCTATTGAAAACATTAGTATCAACGTTGTGGTTCATGTTCGTAGGTAGATTAGATCTCTCTCGAAAACCCTAAACCACGTAAAATATGCAAACCAAATTAGAGACGTCTAACTTGTTTTTGCAGGGTTTGGTGATGTGATATGGCCATAATGTGATGATGAATATGTATGAGATGATCATTATTGTATTGTGGCAACCGGCAGGAGCCTTATGGTTGTCTTTAAATTTCATGTTGAGTAGTATTTCAAAGTAGTTGTAATAGTTGCTACATGGAGGACAATCATGAAGACGGCGCCATTGACCTTGAAGCTACGCCGATGATGATGGAGATCATGCCCGAAGATGATGGAGATCATGTCCGTGCTTTGGAGATGAAGATCAAAGGCGCAAAGACAAAAGGGCCATATCATATCACATATGAACTGCATGTGATGTTAATCCTTTTATGCATCTTATTTTGCTTAGATCGCGATGGTAGCATTATAAGATGATCCCTCACTAAAATCTCAAGATAATAAAGTGTTCATCCTTAGTAGCACCGTTACCAAGTCTTGTCGTTTCGAAGCATCTCGTGATGATCGGGTGTGATAGATTCAATAAGTACATACAACGGGTGCAAGACAGTTTTGCACATGCGGATACTAAGGTGGCCTTGACGAGCCTAGTATGTACAGACATGGTCTCAGAACACGTGATACCGAAAGGTAGAGCATGAATCATATGGTTGATATGATGAACACTTTGAGTGTTCGCCATTAAAATCACACCTTTTCTCGTGATGATCGGGTTTAGGTGTGGTGGATTTGGTTCGTGTGATCACTAAGACAATGCGAGGGATATTGTTTTGAGTGGGAGTTCACCTAGGTTTTTAATTATGTTGAATTAAAATTTGAACTCAATTTGTCATAAACTTAGTCTAAACTTTTGCAAATATATGTTGTAGAGATGGCGTCCCCAATCAATTTTAATCAGTTCCTAGAGAAAGAGAAACTTAAGAGCAACGGTAGCAACTTCACCGACTGGTTCCGTCATGTGAGGATCTTCCTCTCTGGCGGAAATCTGCAATATGTGCTTGATGCACCGCTAGGTGACCCTCCTGCAGAAACTGAAACCGATGAAGTAAAAGCTGTTTACGAGACTCGGAAAATTTGGTACTCTCAAGTTCAGTGTGCCATCCTATGCAGTCTGGAATCCGATCTTCAAAAACGTTTTGAGCACCACGATCCTCATGAGTTGATGAAAGAGCTGAAAGCTATTTTTGAGACTCATGCGGCCGTGGAATGCTATGAAGCATCAAAACAATTCTTCAGCTGCATGATGGAAGAAGGCAGCTCTGTTAGTGAGCACATGCTCGCTATGACCGGGTGATGCGTGTAGTTGACACGTCCGTTGGGAACCCCAAGAGGAAGGTGTGATGCGCACAGCGGCAAGTTTCCCTCAGTAAGAAACCAAGGTTTAATCGAACCAGTAGGAGTCAAGAAGCACGTTGAAGGTTGATGGCGGCGGGATGTAGTGCGGCGCAACACCAGAGATTCCGGCGCCAACGTGGAACCTGCACAACACAACCAAAGTACTTTGCCCCAACGAAACAGTGAGGTTGTCAATCTCACCGGCTTGCTGTAACAAAGGATTAACCGTATAGTGTGGATGATGATTGTTTGCAGAGAACAGTAGAACAGTATTGCAGTAGATTGTATTTTAGTATAGAGAATTGGACCGGGGTCCACAGTTCACTAGAGGTGTCTCTCCCATAAGATAAACAGCATGTTGGGTGAACAAATTACAGTTGGGCAATTGACAAATAAAGAGGGCATGACCATGCACATACATATTATGATGAGTATAGTGAGATTTAATTGGGCATTACGACAAAGTACATAGACCGCTATCCAGCATGCATCTATGCCTAAAAAGTCCACCTTCAGGTTATCATCCGAACCCCCTCCAGTATTAAGTTGCTAACAGCAGACAATTGCATTAAGTATTGCGCGTAATGTAATCAGTAACTACATCCTCGAACATAGCACCAATGTTTTATCCCTAGTGGCAACAGCACATCCATAATCTTAGAGATTTCTGTCACTTCCCCAGATTCACGGAGACATGAACCCACTATCGAGCATAAATACTCCCTCTTGGAGTTACAAGCATCTACTTGGCCAGAGCATCTACTAGTAACGGAGAGCATGCAAGATCATAAACAACACATAGATATAAATTGATAATCAACATAACAAGTATTCTCTATTCATCGAATCCCAACAAACGCAACATATAGAATTACAGATAGATGATCTTGATCATGTTCGGCAGCTCACAAGACCCGACAATTAAGCACAATGGGGAGAAGACAACCATCTAGCTACTGCTATGGACCCATAGTCCAGGGGTAGACTACTCACACATCACTCCGGAGGCGACCATGGCGGCGTAGAGTCCTCCGAGAGATGAATCCCCTCTCCGGCAGGGTGCTGGAGGCGATCTCCTGAATCCCCCGAGGTGGGATTGGCGGCGGCGGCGTCTCTGGAAGGTTTTCCGTATCGTGGCTCTCGGTACTGGGGGTTTCGCGACGGAGGCTTTAAGTAGGCGGAAGGGCAGGTCAGGGGGCCACACGAGGGCCCCACACTACAGGCCGGCGCGGCCAAGGGCCAGGCTGCACCGCCCTAGGGTGTGGCCGCCTCGTGGCCCCACTTCGTCTCCTCTTCGGTCTTCTGGAAGCTTCGTGGCAAAATAGGACCCTGGGCGTTGATTTCGTCCAATTCCGAGAATATTTCGTTACTAGGATTTCTGAAACCAAAAACAGCAGAAAACAGCAATTGGCTCTTCGGCATCTTGTTAATAGGTTAGTTCCAGAAAATGCACGAATATGACATAAAGTGTGCATAAAACATGTAGATATCATCAATAATGTGGCATGGAACACAAGAAATGTAGTGACCTCACTTTAAAAAGTGCAAGCCCCTGTGCATTAGTGCTAGTCCCTGGATCGAACTGCTAGCACACACAGTTTAAGATGAAATACCAAGTAGCAAAGGTCTTCATTACAATCTAAGATCCAGCGGAAATAAAATAGTTCGATACAACTTGCATAGCTCAAGGCTAGCATAAACATAAATCAGAGTTCAACATCAAGCGGAAAGCAAATAGCATGGAGTCCTCTTCCTTCACGGATGCCACAGGCAGACATGTTGGGCAAAGACTCGTGATCCTAACATCTTCTTCATCAGCTAGGGATACCTGCAACATCAAACGTTGCAGCCCGAAGGAATCAATACATTTGGAATTGTATTGGCAAGGACACTTTTGTGGACTCAAAAGGCATCCTACACCTACGTGCACATTTGGCAGGTAGAGCTCAAGTTCATTTTGCATAAAGCCAATTTTTTCCTATCTTTTATCAAAACATTTTCTTTCAATCTAATTAGCGGTAGCATTGGTAAAACCCCAATGTACCAAATTAACAGTAGCATTGGTAAAGCCCCAATGTACCTTCCTACCCTTGTTCACCCATTCAAATTTTATTTAAGAAATTGGGATGAGGAGATCTTCGAACAAAGACTTGTCAGTTCGCTCAAGTTGTCCTTAACCGGGGACACGGCTAAGTACTTAGATTTACACTCTCGAGAGGTTGTACACCTTTACCCACATGGCCAGGTCAATCCTTCTACCTCGTTGCACATTTTGCTTAAGGACAGGTGTAGACCGTGGCCGAGACCTTCTGTGTGTAATCGCCCGAACCATTCCCTAAGGGCCACGCCCCCACCTACAGTATCCCTCTACCACCACCTGGCCCCTAGGATCCGGGTTCATACAACATACTTTGTCAAGCCAGAGCCATAGTAGCATGTGGTTGTACGTGAAGCTAATGAGCAAGGTTTGTCTACAATCTCTTTAAGCCTGGGTGACTTTCCGCAAGTGTGCACTAGCACCAGGGTCTTGCCCCCTGATACAGCCACCCTCTCCATAACTCCACCATTCACCCAGGTAATTCATTAAACTTAGTTGTTTTTCCTTAACCTCTATCAAAACATTTTCCATAGCATAGCAGGTAACAACTAAATTTAATGGCGGCTAAAGGAGTCTAGGAATGGTGTAGCTAAACTACTAGGATTTATTAGCAGGCATAAAGCATAAAGCATAAACCCTAGACATGTCTACTATAAAAAACACTACAGTGCAAGAATCAAAACTGGGACTTTTGGTGTGTGTCACTTGCCTTTTTCAGTGGGAGGAGTTGCAATCTTCGCAGTCACAAAGGTTGCAGCTGTCACAGTCGCAATCTACAAGCATACATACATAGCACCATAAACACAAAGCACAACACAAATGCACAAACATAGACATGAGATGCATATGAGATTCACACAAGAGCACTCCATTTATTGTTCTCTGGTTGTCACTATATGCATGATGCCATGGCAAAATTTTAGTGTTGAATTAATTATTAAAAACATTTCCTATCATTAGAAAAGATCTACAACACTAAACAAATACTACAAGAGAAACGTATAGGTAACATTTTTATTTTCTAATGCTATTGTACAGGGGGTTCGAATCTCTGCTAAAAGCAAAAGGAATTACTTAAAACTATTTTGTAGAACTATTTATATGGCCAAAATACTCTATTTGAGTTTCTGCAAAAACTGTGTAAAAATATGATGCAAAAGTGCAATATTATGACACTAACGTATACTACACATTTTTCTGAGTCCAGGGACATCTTGTTTGCTAAATTTCGATAAACGGAACTAAAGATATGATTTTTCAAAGATTGAAGTATGTCCTGTTCTAATATCCGAAATTTAGAATAGATGTGACAAGTGGCCGATTCTAATTGGTCAGTACCCCTTCATCTAAGTGATGTATTACCAGCCTTAGGATCTAGATCCTGTGGTTGCTAGGAAAACTGAACAAAGAAAAGGAAAACAGGGGCAGCTCACATACGGGACGCACACAGCAATGTCGTCTGATGTCGCCGGCCTTGACGTTCCGGTGCTCCTTGGCGATGGTGGGGCAGACGATGGAGCTCGGATTGACAAGGGAAACTCGTTTACGAAGTCGCGGACGTCGATCTGCAGTAGTTCGCCGGAAGTCGCTCGCCGGAGGCTAGAGTCGATTATAGCGTCGTCGCTGTGGTGCACGAAAAATTGCGAATCAAAATCTGAGAGATGCGAAATGAAGAAAGAAAGAGTTTTGCGAAAACTAGAAGTCAAAAGATGGACTGTGCTCACCGCAATCGACGATTTACCGCGACGGTACTGCGGACATGCGAGGCAAAATTCGAGCAGCCTGGGGGCTCTCTAGGCGTGCCGTTTGGGGGGAAATGAAGAGGAGGGAATGGAGCTTAAGTAGGAAGAAACGGTGCGTCGAATGGTGCCTTAAAACGCCGGTAATCAATTGAAGAGTAAACACAGAAACTGAAAAACGTAGCAGTCGTTCGTGCGTGTGCGTCGCTTCGTGCCCGGGCTTGAAGACGATGATGTGGCGCTGGGACCCACATAACAGGAAAGGAGAAAAAGAAAACGCGACCTGGTCGCTTGGACGTGGGCATGGGCGTGCGTGTGCAGCGCCGGGCTGCACGCTCTGAGTTGCCTCTGGCTGGGTCGCTCATTTGAGCTTGCCTGGCCATTTGCCCACACGTTGTTCTTTTTTTTTTTTTTTTTTTTTTACCAAATCTCTTTTCTCTTACCTAATTTTAGTATTTGGAAAATAATTTGACAAATGGCATTTGATTTAAAAACCAATTTGTTTCAAAAGTAAGTCGAAACTAGTCAGAAAAATACAAATAAAATATCCGCAGATTCCTTATTCAATGAAGAATATTTTGGAACCACTTTTAAAACATTTTGAAAATTTTGAATCTGACACATAGTTCTATATGGCTTTATTTGCATTACTTCGGGTTTTAGGTTTCTTTAACAAAATTTAAAATTCCATTCAAATTTTTCCTAGGGAATGCAACGATGCCATGATGCTTATGAATGAAATGCATGCATTTTATAATTTGAAAATTTGGGATGTTACAAGAAATTATCGATACGTCGGAGAAGTATCAGCATCCCCAAGCTTAGTTCTGCTCGTCCCGAGCAGGTAAAAAGATAACAAAGATAATTTCTGGAGTGACATGCCATCATAACCTTGATCATACTATTTGTAAACATATGTAATGAATGCAGCGATCAAAACAATGTATATGACATGAGTAAACAAGTGAATCATATAGCAAAGACTTTTCATGAATAGTACTTCAAGACAAGCATCAATAAGTCTTGCATAAGAGTTAACTCATAAAGCAATAATTCAAAGTAAAAGCATTGAAGCAACACAAAGGAAGATTAAGTTTCAGCGGTTGCTTTCAACTTGTAACATGTACATCTCATGGATAATTGTCAACATAGAGTAATATAATAAGTGCAATATGCAAGTATGTAGGAATCAATGCACAGTTCACACAAGTGTTTGCTTCTTGAGGTGGAGAGAAATAGGTGAACTGACTCAACATAAAAGTAAAAGAATGGTCCTCCATAGAGGAAAAGCATCGATTGCTATATTTGTGCTAGAGCTTTGATTTTGAAAACATGAAACAATTTTGTCAACGGTAGTAATAAAGCATATGTATCATGTAAATTATATCTTACAAGTTGCAAGCCTCATGCATAGTATACTAATAGTGCCCGCACCTTGTCCTAATTAGCTTGGACTACCGGATCATCGCAATGCACATGTTTTAACCAAGTGTCACAAAGGGGTACCTCTATGCCGCCTGTACAAAGGTCTAAGGAGAAAGCTCGCATTGGATTTCTCACTATTGATTATTCTCAACTTAGACATCCATACCGGGACAACATAGACAACAGATAATGGACTCCTCTTTTATGCATAAGCATGTAACACCAATTAATAATTTTCTCATATGAGATTGAGGATATATGTCCAAAACTGAAACTTCCACCATGAATCATGGCTTTAGTTAGCGGCCCAATGTTCTTCTCTAACAATATGCATGCTTTACCATAAGGTGGTAGATCTCTCTTACTTCAGACAAGACGGACATGCATAGCAACTCACATGATATTCAACAAAGAATAGTTGATGGCGTCCCCAGAAACATGGTTATCGCACAACAAGCAACTTAATAAGAGATAAAGTGCATAAGTACATATTCTATACCACAATAGTTTTTAAGCTATTTGTCCCATGAGCTATATATTGCAAAGGTGAATGATGGAATTTTAAAGGTAGCACTCAAGCAATTTACTTTGGAATGGCGGAGAAATACCATGTAGTAGGTAGGTATGGTGGACACAAATGGCATAGTGGTTGGCTCAAAGATTTTGGATGCATGAGAAGTATTCCCTCTCGATACAAGGTTTAGGCTAGCAAGGCTATTTGAAACAAACACAAGGATGAACCGGTGCAGCAAAACTCACATAAAAGACATATTGTAAACATTATAAGACTCTACACCGTCTTCCTTGTTGTTCAAACTCAATACTAGAAATTATCTAGACCTTAGAGAGACCAATTATGCAAACCAAATTTTAGCATGCTCTATGTATTTCTTCATTAATGGGTGCAAAGTATATGATGCAAGAGCTTAAACATGAGCACAAAAATTGCCAAGTATCACATTATCCAAGACATTATAGCAATTACTACATGTATCATTTTCCAATTCCAACCATATAACAATTTAACGAAGAAGAAACTTCGCCATGAATACTATGAGTAGAGCCTAAGGACATACTTGTCCATATGCTACAGCGGAGCGTGTCTCTCTCCCACAAAGTGAATGCTAGGATCCATTTATTCAAACAAAACAAAAACAAAAACAAACCGACGCTCCAAGAAAAGCACATAAGATGTGATGGAATAAAAATATAGTTTCAGGGGAGGAACCTGATAATGTTGTCGATGAAGAAGGGGATGCCTTGGGCATCCCCAAGCTTAGACGCTTGAGTCTTCTTGATATATGCAGGGGTGAACCACCGGGGCATCCCCAAGCTTAGAGCTTTCACTCTCCTTGATCATGTTGTATCATCTCCCTCTCTTGATCCTTGAAAACTTCCTCCACACCAAACTTAGAACAACTCATTAGAGGGTTAGTGCACAATCAAAATATACATGTTCAGAGGTGACACAATCATTCTTAACACTTCTGGACATTGCATAAAGCTACTGGACATTAATGGATCAAAGAAATTCATCCAACATAGCAAAAGAGGCAATGCGAAATAAAAGGCAGAATCTGTCAAAACAGAACAGTTCGTATTGACGAATTTTATCGAGGCACCAGACTTGCTCAAATGAAAATGCTCAAATTGAATGAAAGTTGCGTACATATCTGAGGATCACTCACGTAAATTGGCATAATTTTCTGAGTTACCTACAGAGAAAACAGCCCAGATTCGTGACAGCAAAGAAATCTGTTTCTGCGCAGTAATCCAAATCTAGTATGAACTTTTCTATCAATGACTTTACTTGGCACAATAAAACACTAAACTAAGATAAGGAGAGGTTGCTACAGTAGTAAACAACTTCCAAGACACAAAATAAAAACAAAATGCTGTAGTAAAAACCATGGGTTGTCTCCCATAAGCGCTTTTTTCTTTAACGCCTTTCAGCTAGGCGCAGAAAGTGTGTATCAAGTATTATCGAGAGACGAAGTGTCAACATCATAATTTGTTATAATAATAGAATCAAAAGGTAACTTCATTCTCTTTCTAGGGAAGTGTTCCATACCTTTCTTGAGAGGAAATTGATATTTAATATTACCTTCCTTCATATCAATGATAGCACCAACGGTTCGAAGAAAAGGTCTTCCCAATATAATGGGACAAGATGCATTGCATTCAATATCCAAGACAACAAAATCAACGGGGACAAGGTTATTGTTAACGGTAATGCGAACATTATCAACTTTCCCCAAAGGTTTCTTTGTAGAATGATCAGCAAGATTAACATCCAAATAACAATTTTTCAGCGGTGGCAAGTCAAGCATATTATAAATTTTCTTAGGCATAACGGAAATACTTGCACCAAGATCACATAAAGCATTACAATCAAAATCTTTAACCTTCATCTTAATGATGGGCTCCCAACCATCTTCTAGCTTTCTAGGAATAGAGGCTTCGTGCTCTAGTTTCTCTTCTCTAGCTTTTATGAGAGCATTTGTAATATGTTGCGTGAAAGCCAAATTTATAGCACTAGCATTAGGACTTTTAGCAAGTTTTTGCAAGAACTTTATAACTTCAGAGATGTGGCAATCATCAAAATTCAAACCATTATAATCTAAAGCAATGGGATCATCATCCCCAATGTTGGAAAAATTTTCAGCAGTTTTATCACAGGCAGTTTCAGCAGTTTTAGCAGTTTCAGGCAGTTTCTCGCGCTTTGCATTAGAAGTGGAAACATTGCTAACACCAATTCTTTTATTAGTAATAGTAGGAGGTGCAGCAACTTGTGTAGCATTAGCATTACTAGTGGTGGTAATAGTCCAAACTTTAGCTACATTCTTCTCTTTAGCTAGTTTTTCATTTTCTTCTCTATCCCACCTAGCACGCAATTCAGCCATTAATCTTATATTCTCATTAATTCTAACTTGGATGGCATTTGCTGTAGTAGTAATTTTATTATCTATATCCTCAGGTTTAGCAGCCATTTTATTAATTAAAGAAGATTGTGACGCAGACATATATGAGATTCGGTTTTCAGCATTCGCAAGTTTAGTTTGCAACCCAGAGATTTCCATATTCAGATTTTCAAGTTGATTTCCTATATTCTTCAACAAGGTAGATTGCTCATTCATAGTTTTAGTAAACAATTTATTTTGCTCATATTGTGATTGCATAAAGTTCTTGGTGGATCTTTCAATTTCTAACATCTTTTCCTCATTAGGTGAAGCGTATCTACCATAAGAGTTACCATTAGCAGGATATGGCATAGAGTTATTGTAATTGTTATTCTTAATGAAATTCACATCAACATAATATTTTTGAGCAGCCAACGAAGCTAACGGAACATTATTAGGATCAACATTAGTCCTATCATTCACAAGCATAGACATAATAGCATCAATCTTATCATTCAAGGAAGAGGTTTCTTCGATAGAATTTACCTTCTTACCTTGTGGAGCTCTTTCCGTCTGCCATTCAGAGTAGTTGATCATCATATTATCAAGAAGCTTTGTTGCTTCACCAAGAGTGATGGACATAAAGGTACCTCCAGCAGCTGAATCTAATAGGTTCCGCGAAGAAAAATTCAGTCCTGCATAAAAGGTTTGGATGATCATCCAAGTAGTCAGTCCATGGGTTGGGCAATTTTTAACCAAAGATTTCATTCTTTCCCATGCTTGTGCAACATGCTCAGTATCTAATTGTTTAAAATTCATTATGCTACTTCTCAAAGATATAATTTTAGCAGGGGGATAATATCTACCAATAAAAGCATCCTTGCATTTAGTCCATGAATCAATACTATTCTTAGGCAGAGATAGCAACCAATCTTTAGCTCTTCCTCTTAATGAGAAAGGGAACAATTTTAATTTTATAATGTCACCATCTAAATCTTTATATTTTTGCATTTCACATAGTTCAACAAAATTATTAAGATGGGCAGCAGCATCATCAGAACTAACACCAGAAAATTGCTCTCGCATAACAAGATTCAGTAAAGCAGGTTTAATTTCAAAGAATTCTGCTGTAGTAGCAGGTGGAGCAATAGGTGTGCATAAGAAATCATTATTATTTGTGGTTGTGAAGTCACACAACTTAGTATTTTCAGGGGTGGCCATTTTAGCAGTAGTAAATAAAGCAAACTAGATAAAGTAAATGCAAGTAACTAATTTTTTTGTGTTTTTGATATAGCAAACAAGATAGCAAATAAAGTAAAACTAGCAACTAATTTTTTTGTATTTTGGTTTAGTGCAGCAAACAAAGTAGTAAATAAAACTGAGCAAGACAAAAACAAAGTAAAGAGATTGGGAAGTGGAGACTCCCCTTGCAGCGTGTCTTGATCTCCCCGGCAACGGCGCCAGAAATTTGCTTGATGCGTGTAGTTGACACGTCCGTTGGGAACCCCAAGACGAAGGTGTGATGCACACAGCGGCAAGTTTCCCTCAGTAAGAAACCAAGGTTTAATCGAACTAGTAGGAGTCAAGAAGCACGTTGAAGGTTGATGGCGGCGGGATGTAGTGCGGCGCAACACCAGAGATTCCGGCGCCAACGTGGAACCTGCACAACACAACCAAAGTACTTTGCCCCAACGAAACAGTGAGGTTGTCAATCTCACCGGCTTGCTGTAACAAAGGATTAACCGTATAGTGTGGATGATGATTGTTTGCAGAGAATAGTAGAACAGTATTGCAGTAGATTTTATTTTAGTATAGAGAATTGGACCGGGGTCCACAGTTCACTAGAGGTGTCTCTCCCATAAGATAAACAGCATGTTGGGTGAACAAATTACAGTTGGGAAATTGACAAATAAAGAGGGCATGACCATGCACATACATATTATGATGACTATACTGAGATTTAATTGGGCATTACGACAAAGTACATAGACCGCTATCCAGCATGCATCTATGCCTAAAAAGTCCACCTTCAGGTTATCATCCGAACCCCCTCCAGTATTAAGTTGCTAACAACAGACAATTGCATTAAGTATTGCGCGTAATGTAATCAGTAACTACATCCTCGAACATAGCACCAATGTTTTATCCCTAGTGGCAACAACACATCCATAATCTTAGAGATTTCTGTCACTTCCCCAGATTCACGGAGACATGAACCCACTATCGAGCATAAATACTCCCTCTTGGAGTTACAAGCATCTACTTGGCCAGAGCATCTACTAGTAACGGAGAGCATGCAAGATCATAAACAACACATAGATATAAATTGATAATCAACATAACAAGTATTCTCTATTCATCGGATCCCAACAAACGCAACATATAGAATTACAGATAGATGATCTTGATCATGTTCGGCAGCTCACAAGACCCGACAATTAAGCACAATGGGGAGAATACAACCATCTAGCTACTGCTATGGACCCATAGTCCAGGGGTAGACTACTCACACATCACTCCGGAGGTGACCATGGCGGCGTAGAGTCCTCCGGGAGATGAATCCCCTCTCCGGCAGGGTGCCGGAGGCGATCTCCTGAATCCCCCGAGATGGGATTTGCGGCGGCGTCTCTGGAAGGTTTTCCGTATCGTGGCTCTCGGTACTGGGGGTTTCACGACGGAGGCTTTAAGTAGGCGGAAGGGCAGGTCAGGGGGCCACACGAGGGCCCCACACTACAGGCCGGTGCGGCCAAGGGCCAGGCCGCGCCGCCCTAGGGTGTGGCCGCCTCGTGGCCCCACTTCGTCTCCTCTTCGGTCTTCTGGAAGCTTCGTGGCAAAATAGGACCCTGGGCGTTGATTTCGTCCAATTCCGAGAATATTTCGTTACTAGGATTTCTGAAACCAAAAACAGCAACTGGCTCTTCGGCATCTTGTTAATAGGTTAGTTCCAGAAAATGCACGAATATGACATAAAGTGTGCATAAAACATGTAGATATCATCAATAATGTGGCATGGAACACAAGAAATTATCGATACGTCGGAGACGTATCACCGGGCATGCGAAGAAACTCAGTGACTTGGGAATAGTGATTCCTAACAGACTGGGGATTAATCGTGTCCTTCAATCACTGCCACCAAGTTACAAGAACTTCGTGATGAACTACAATATGCAGAACATGAACAAGGAGTTACCTGAACTCTTTGGCATGCTAAAAGCTGCTGAGATTGAGATCAAGAAAGAGCACCAAGTGTTGATGCTCAACAAGACCACCAGTTTCAAGAAACAGGGCAAGTCTAAGGGAAAATTCAAGAAGGGTGGCAAGAAAGCTGCCACGCCTCCTGTGAAACCTAAGAACGGCCCTAAGCCTGATGCTGAGTGCTATTACTGCAAGGAGAAGGGACACTGGAAGCATAATTGCTCCAAGTATCTGGGTGATCTGAAGAGCAGCCTTGTCAAGAAGAAGAAAGAAGGTATATCTGATATACATGTTATAGATGTTCATTTCACTGGTTCTCGTTCTAGTACCTGGGTATTTGGTACTGGTTCGGTTGCTCATATTTGTAACTCGAAACAGGAACTAAAGAATAAACGACAACTGCTGAAAGATGAAGTGACGATGCGCGTTGGAAACGGATCCAAGGTCAATGTGATCGCAGTCGGCACACTTCCTCTACATCTACCTTCGGGATTAGTTTTAAGCCTAAATAATTGTTATTATGTACCTGCGTTGAGCATGAACATTATATCTGGATCTTGTTTAATGCAAGACGGTTATTCATTCAAGTCTGAGAATAATGGTTGTTCTATTTTTATGAATAATATCTTTTATGGTCGAGCACCACAAAAGAATGGCTTATTGCTGTTAGATCTCGATAGTAGTGATACGCATATACATAACGTTAATGCTAAGCGAATTAAATTGAATGATAATTCTACTTATATGAGGAAATGTAGTAATGGTCATATTGGAGTGAAACGCATGAAGAAACTCCATACTGATGGATTACTTGAATCACTTGACTTTGAGTCACTTGATAGATGCGAAGCATGTCTAATGGGAAAAATGACTAAGACTCCATTTTCTGGTATGATGGAGCGAGCTACTGACTTATTGGAAATCATACATACCGATGTATGCGGACCAATGAGCGTAGCATCGCGCAGTGGTTATCGTTATGTTCTAACCTTCACAGATGATCTGAGTAGATATGGGTATATCTATTTCATGAAACATAAATCCGAAACTTTCGAGAAGTTTAAGGAATTCCAAAGTGAAGTAGAAAATCAACGTAACAAGAAGATTAAATTTCTACGATCTGATCGTGGAGGTGAATATCTGAGTTATGAGTTTGGCATGCATTTAAAAAAATGCGGAATACTTTCACAATTGACACCGCCGGGAACACCACAACGAAACGGTGTGCCCGAACGTCGTAATCAAACTCTCTTAGATATGGTTCGTTCTATGATGTCTCTTACTGATTTGCCATTATCATTTTGGAGCTATGCATTAGAGACAGCCGCATTCACTTTAAATAGAGCACCATCAAAATCCGTAGAAATGACACCGTATGAACTATGGTTTAATAAGAAACCTAAGCTGTCGTTCCTGAAAGTTTGGGGTTGCGAAGCCTATGTAAAGAAGTTACAACCGGACAAGCTAGAACCCAAAGCGGAGAAATGCATCTTCATAGGATACCCTAAGGAAACTATAGGGTACACTTTCTATCACAGATCCGAAGGCAAAATCTTTGTTGCTAAGAACGGAACCTTTCTTGAGAAAGAATTTCTCACTAAAGAAGTGACTGGAAGAAAAGTAGAACTCGATGAGATTGATGAATCTATACTCGTTGATCAGAGTAGCGCGATCGGAAATTGTACCTGTACCGCCTACACCGGCAACAGAGGAAGCTAATGATAATGATCATGAAACTTCGAATGAGGAAACTACTGAACCTCGCAGATCCACAAGGGAACGTACCACTCCTGATTGGTATGATCCTTGTCTAAATGTCATGATTGTGGATAACAATGATGAGGACCCTGCGACGTATGAAGAAGCGATGATGAGCCCAGATTCCAACAAATGGCAAGAAGCCATGAAATCCGAAATGGGATCCATGTATGATAACAAAGTATGGACTTTGGTAGACTTACCTGATAGCCAAAAGGCTGTCGAGAATAAATGGATCTTCAAGAGAAAAACAGATGCTGATGGTAATATTACTGTCTATAAAGCTCGACTTGTCGCAAAGGGTTTCCGACAAATTCAAGGAGTTGACTACGATGAGACTTTCTCACCTGTAGCGAAGCTAAAATCTGTGAGGATTTTGTTAGCAATAGCTGCATTTTTCGATTATGAGATTTGGCAGATGGATGTCAAAACGGCGTTCCTTAATGGAGACATTGAGGAAGAGTTGTATATGGTACAACCCAAAGGTTTTGTCAATCCTAAAAATGCTGACAAAGTATGCAAACTTCAGCGTTCAATCTATGGACTGAAGCAAGCATCGAGAAGTTGGAACCGACGCTTTGATAAGGTGATCAAAGACTTCGGGTTTATACAGTGTCATGGAGAGGCCTGTATTTACAAGAAAGTGAGTGGGAGCTACGTAGCATTCCTGATATTATATGTAGATGACATATTGTTGATCGGGAATGATATAGAACTATTAAGCATGTTAAAGGTTATTTGAATAATAGTTTTTCAATGAAAGACCTTGGTGAAGCATCGTATATATTAGGCATCAAGATTTATAGAGATAGATCAAGACGCCTAATAGGGCTATCACAGAGTACATATCTGGACAAGATTCTAAAGAAGTTTAGAATGGACGAAAGTAAGAAAGGGTTCTTACCTATGTTACCAGGCAAAGTCTTGAGTAAGACTCAAGGACCGGCTAAGGCAGAAGAAAGAGAAAGGATGAGTAAAATCCCCTATGCCTCGGCAGTAGGATCTATCATGTATGCCATGCTATGTACTAGACCGGATATAGCACATGCTGTTAGTTTGACTAGCAGATATCAAAGTGATCCAGGAATGGAACACTGGACAGCGGTCAAAAATATCCTGAAGTACTTGAAAAGAACTAAGGATATGTTTCTTTGTTATGGAGGTGACCAAGAGCTCGTTGTAAGTGGTTACACCGATGCAAGTTGGAACACTGATCCTGATGACTCTAAGTCACAATCTGGGTACGTGTTTATATTGAATGGTGCTGCGATGAAGCTGGGCAAGCTCGAAGCGGTGCACGGTGGCGAAGTCTTCAACAGAATCAGAGTACATAGCGGCTTCCAGAGGCTTCATCGAAGCGGTATGGATGAAGAGGTTCATTGTAGAGCTCGGTGTGGTTCCTAGTGCATTGGACCCATTAATCATTTACTGTGATAACATGGGTGCCATCGCCAATGCACAAGAGCCAAGGTCACACAAGAGGCTGAAGCATATCAAGCTGCGTTATCACTCGATTCGCGAGTACATCGAAGATGGAGAAGTAAAGATTTGCAAAGTACACACTGATCTGAATGTAGCAGATCCGTTGACTAAAGCTCTCCCTAGGGCAAAGCATGACCAACACCAGAATGCCATGGGTGTTAGGTATATTACAATGTAATCTAGATTATTGACTCTAGTGCAAGTGGGAGACTGAAGGAGATATGCCCTAGAGGCAATAATAAAGTGGTTATTATTTATATCTTTATGTTTATGATAAATGTTTATATATCATGCTATAATTGTATTAACCGAAACATTAGTACATGTGTGATATGTAGACAACAAGAAGTCCCTAGTATGCCTCTTTAACTAGCTTGTTGATTAATGGATGATTAGTTTCATAATCATGAATATTGGATGTTATTAATAACAAGGTTATATCATTATATGAATGATGTAATGGACACACCCAATTAAGCGTAGCATAAGATCTCGTCATTAAGTTATTTGCTATAAGCTTTGGATACATAGTTACCTAGTCCTTATGACCATGAGATCATGTAAATCACTTATACCGGAAAGGTACTTTGATTACACCAAACACCACTGCGTAAATGGGTGGTTATAAAGGTGGGATTAAGTATCCGGAAAGTATGAGTTGAGGCATATGGATCAACAGTGGGATTTGTCCATCCCGATGACGGATAGATATACTCTGGGCCCTCTCGGTGGAATGTCGTCTAATGTCTTGCAAGCATATGAATGAGTTCATAAGAGACCACATACCACGGTACGAGTAAAGAGTAGTTGTCAGGAGACGAGGTTGAACAAGGTATAGAGTGATACCGAAGATCAAACCTCGAACAAGTAAAATATCGCGTGACAAAGGGAATTGGTATTGTATGTGAATGGTTCATTCGATCACTAAAGTCATCGTTGAATATGTGGGAGCCATTATGGATCTCCAGATCCCGCCATTGGTTATTGGTCGGAGTAAGTACTCAACCATGTCCGCATAGTTCACGAACCGTAGGGTGACACACTTAAAGTTGGATGTTGAAATGGTAGTACTTGAATATGGAATGGAGTTCGAATATTTGTTCGGAGTCCCGGATGAGATCCCGGAAATCACGAGGAGTTCCGGAATGGTCCGGAGAATAAGATTCATATATAGGATGTCATTTTATGTGAATTAAAATGTCGCGGAAGGTTCTATGGAAGGTTCTAGAAGGTTCTAGAAAAGTCCGGAAGAAACCACCAAGGAAGGTGGAGTCCACATGGGACTCCACCTCCATGGCCGGCCAACCCTAGTGGGGGAGAAGTCCCAAGTGGACTCCCCCTTAGGGGGCCGGCCACCCCCCCATATGGGAGGTGGAACTCCCACCTCTCGTGGGAGTCCTAGCTTGGCTAGGTTTCCCCTCCATATGGAAGGTTTTTGGTTCGGGTCTTATTCGAAGACTTGGAGACCAACTCTTGGGGTTCCACCTATATAATGAGGGCCAAGGGGGAGGGGGCCGGCCACCTCAAACACCACCAAGGTGGCCGCACCCCATAGTGGCCGGCGCCCCCCTCTCCCCAAACCCTAGCCGCCCCGCTCCTCCACTTCCCGCACGCTTAGCGAAGCTCCGCCGGACTTCTCCACCACCACCGACACCACGCCGTCGTGCTGTCGGATTCAAGAGGAGCTACTACTTCCGCTGCCCGCTGGAACGGGGAGGTGGACGTCGTCTTCATCAACAACCGAACGTGTGACCGAGTACGGAGGTGCTGCCCGTTCGTGGCGCCGGAACCGATCGTGATCAAGATCTTCTACGCGCTTTTGCAAGCGGCAAGTGAACGTCTACCGCAGCAACAAGAGCCTCCTCTTGTAGGCTTTGGAATCTCTTAAGGGTGAGACTCGATAAACCCCTCGTTGCTACCGTCTTCTAGATTGCATCTTGGCTTGGATTGCGTGTTCGCGGTAGGAAATTTTTTGTTTTCTATGCAACGTTATCCTACAGTTTATTCTTAAGGAAAAAGAAATCTAAATCTATCTTAGAGAGATTTCTTTTGTAAGCTCTTCATGTGGCAAAACTTTTAGTTCTTTATGCCACTAAAACGTTTGTAGCCAACATCTTGTGTAATAGTGCACTTAATTAAATGATTAAATTAAGAAATTATCAAACCTCTGAATTGATAACAAAAATGAATTACACACATCCACCTCGGAAGATCACAATAATTGACAATTGACACCAAAAAAAACAACATCATCTAGTTCCGATCCTAGTGAAACAAAAGACTGGGTTTTATATGAGGATGGGACTACATGGTGGCTTCAGAAGTGATGTCCCATGCTCAACCATGACCTTGACAAACAGAGCAACATCCTGCATTATTGTGAAAGGTATAATTTTGCAGTCATATAATTATTTACTTAATGACTAAACAAGCAAGAAGCAGGAGTTGGCACTATGATGAGATTTTTTGCATATGATAAACTAAATGGCATTTAGTTAAAACAAGTGTTTTATGCACTGGACATGATTAGCCATCAATCTTGAACATGGTTGGTCGTGAAATTCTCATTTACACTCAATGTTAGGACATCGAACTTGAAAACAAAATAGCAAGTTATACTGCTGAAAACCATAGGGTAATTATCATGGAAAGGATATGGCACAATTGGTTCTAAAGTTATACTGTTCATCCATGAAGAAAATATGTTTCTAGCATCCATTATAGTACTAACCATAAAGACCTTGCATCTTGTTTCTGGTGACGTTACAAAATAAAAGTAAGTCTTGCGTGACACTCCTATAACACAAGTACTATGACTACAAAAAACTGCAGTTTATTCCTTCATGGTAAATTGACGGAAAGTACTCACTTTCATCACCTATACAAAAATTGGTATGACATAACCGATGTTATAAGTCTTTAATATTAAATAGCTACTCATCCATTCGATCGAGTATAGGTGATAAAAAGTAATATTTCTTCAACATATTTAGAGATGGAAAAGGGGATACAAGTTAAATCCCTAGAGTTACAGTACTCTTAGATATAAATTTAAATGGGAATACAAGATAAATCCCTAGAATTACAATATTCAGGACAACTGAAAACAACTTCGCATATAAATGGAAACAGGGATGATATTTTTTCTCCATAGCAGTAACTAATCCATCAATGTTATTATGTTAATGTTAATCAGAAATGTACTTTTTTTAGGACACTAAAAAAAACTTAACATTGGTTCATTGCAGTTGCTACCTTTGTAGCTGGTGTGCCCCCCTCCCCTCCTGATGGTTCAACCTGGATTGATTGCACAAAGGTCAATGTTAAATCTAGTGAAAAATATAATAAGAGGATCATATTTTTGGGGCTGCATCTTGCAGACCCATCTTCTTCTTCTACCTCTCACTCTCTCTCTCTCTATTTCTTTCTCACAAGAACACACAACACACACACTCAAGGGAGAATCACAACTTGCTTTGCCGGGAGGCACTTCCCCTTGATGACAAGAAGGATTACATTGTTTCTGCCTGTAATATCCCAGGTATTGGGGTTACAAAAATAGAGGAAACAGATGTGTGCATTGCAATCATGCATAGAAAATCCGGGGAATTTTCGCGCTTTAAAGTAAAACAGTCACAGTAACTGAAATTTCACTTGACCTTGGTGGAATTGAAGTAGCTCATCAAGTCAAGCGCTAAAAACCTCAATGTGACTTTGTTAAAACCTTGTTTTGGGTAGAGGTAATTGATCTAAGGGGTTAGATCAAATGGAACTAATATTCAATACATCAACACTTTACTCAATGATCAATTGCTTGATCTTATAAAAGATCATAATAAGGTAATCCCTGTCATAACATATGAACATCAATTCAATGGCAAATCAAGTAACAATAAAATGGAGAAACCATTCTTCACTTATCTTTTCCATGTCTTAAACTAATCCATTATCCTACCATGAACCTCATGGTATCCATTTTACTTCATTCTTGGAAACATGACAAGGAGATCAACTCTAGAAATATATATTCTTCTCTATTCCAAATAGTTAAGTATCAAACCTAGAGAGGTGAGAGTCCTATTTCATTTAAGGAAGCAAAGACAAACCTAGAGGCAAACCTTGGATATAAATATCCATATGACCACATCATCATCCTCAAGAGGAACCCTAGGATATTATTAAAGACCTTTCCAAATGAGAGAGACCAATCATGCAAATCAGAGCTTTATCTATTTAAGAATAAAGGACAACAATTGAACTAGAGTATTAGGAGTACACCATAACCTAGAATAACCCATTCTTATATAAGAGAGAACAATTATGGTGTTACACTCAAGTTAGTTGAGGCAACACTTGAGTTTGAGGGAGAGAACTAACCATATACCCAGATGATAATATCAACCTTATTTAAGTGGAACCCTAACAAAATATCTCAGGCATTTTCCTGGGATATAACCTATAGAGACAACCATAGCCATGTCCACCCAAGAAACTATAAGGGAGATATTATGTTTAGTTAATCAAGACAACACTTGATCATGGAAGTGAAAACCATTCCATTAGAAATACTTTAGGAAGCCCAACCTTGAACATTATAAATTGAATGATGATCATAAAACCTAAGAACTTGAGGAAATGATATCAAGAACAAGATGATCATATGTAATATATGATCATGCTTTGGAGAAATGTGAGGATAAGTTAAATCCTAATAGGATAAGCAGATATCATTCATCACATGAAATTATAGGGAGATCACTAGTAATCAAATCTAGGCTTATATCCCAACCTATAATTGTGAATCACTTGGTGATCATAAGTAGAATCCTACCACATCTACATTCCACTTACTCCTCAATTAAAGAACCTAAGAAAACCTTAGAGTAAAACTCCATATTTAATATGGTGAGAAACCATTCATCCATAAGACCAAAGTTAACTATAAAAAGAACTATAACAACTTTAGTTACTTTAATGATAAATTGAGGATATCAATAGAAGTTAATTGGGAGAAGACAAAACTAATTCTCAACTCCTTAGTAATAAATAGAGAAGCACATGAAATATTAAGCAAGTAACCACCTTTGCATGGTTAGGGGAGGTTAAACCCTAGCTCATGCAATATGGTGACATCTCATCTCTACACCCTAGAATTAAATCTCAACCCTAGTTTGAGCAACACTTGGGTGATCACAAATAAAACCTAAACCACAAATAAGATTCAACCCATGTGTCATTAGGTAAATAGCATTTGAACCCTAGATTTGCACATCAAATAAATCTTATGCTTCAATTCTTGAACATAAGAAAAACCTTGTGCTAAACTATATGGTTAAAACCATATGTGGTGTGATCAACTATTTATCTTGGTAACCAAGATCAACCATGATGGAACAATACCTACCTTAGATATTTTCACCTTAAAGGGGGGTTAGAATAGAATTTCTAAAAAACCTTAATAAGTGGTGATCACATAAAATCAGGTACAAGTGACCAATTTCCTATATTGAAACCAAGTCTTAATACAACCTTTAACTATAATAATCCAAATAATTTGATTCACAAGAAAATGGAAATTATTAATGAGAGCACAAAATCATGGTTAATTAAAATAGCAATAAAAAGTTCATACATAAAGATTAAATGATCATTCAAAAACAATTCAGTATTCAAATGATCTTCTTATTAGTCCTTAGTAAATTCCAATTTTCAAACACCTGCAAAATAAAAGGATTCAAATTTGAATAGAATTCAAAAATAGAAATACAAAACAGAAAAAAAAACAGAAATAAAGAAAAAAGAAAGGGACTTACCTGGCTCACCTGGCTGCCACAGCCCACCACGGCAGCCCAGCAAACGGCCCACGAAGGCAGCCCAAGCCGCAGCCCAGGAGCAGCCTGGCCAACTTACCTCTTCGCCTCTTATCCACGCGAAGTGGACGAAGAGATCTTCGTCTCCGTCTTCTTCGACACGGGCATGCTCGACAGCACGACGCCGGCAGAGCCCCACGTCCCACAGTCGCCGCCAATGTTGACTGCCAGCAAACGCCGGGGAACTTATAAATACCCCGCCAAATCCTTCTATGTTCGTGTTCTTCCGTTTCTTCCCCATTTCGCCCAAACCGAAACCCTAAACCACCTCGGTCACCATTGCCGTCGACGACTGGAGCCTTCCCAAGCATCGCCGTGGTCACCGTCGTCATCACCGTGCTCAACTTGTCCACTAGGCAAGAGGAATCGAGCCGTAGCCTCCCGGAGCGCCGTCAACGACCTCACCTTTTCCGACGGCCGGAGCTAGCGATTCCGGCGATGTCGACCTCCCCTCGTCTCGCCATCAAGCTCTACAGCCTCCTGGTGAGCTCCTGCATCTCACCATGTCCCAGGCCTGCTCGATTGTGCCCCGTAGTGCCGCCTCGTCGTCGTTCCCTGTCCGCCGCCGCTCAGGCTTGCCGCCGGCAAGGCTCCGGCGACCAATAGGGAGCGGCGTCGCCACCTTCTGGCTCAGCACATCGCCGCGCATCTCCCCCGCTGCTCAGGAGGGGCGCGGGAGCCCCGAATCGGCGTCGCCGCAAGAATCGGCCGTCGGCCGGCCACTTCCCTGCCACATCAGCGCCACAGTGGCAGCTGACGTGGGCTCTGGCCCACTGGTCAGTGCCTCTGCGGGTAACCTAGCCGGGTGCATTTAGTAGATTTAGTTATATTTCAAATCCAATAATCTCTGCAACTTTAAATAAATCCAAAAAAATCCAATATAGCTCAGAAAAAAATAAGTAAGGTATCAAAATTCTTAGAAAATTAATCTCTATCCAATAAAAATATAATATGGAATTTTTATTTTTAATAAAAATTCAATTATTTAATACTTATGAATTAAGCCTTTTCTTTAATCCTAAATTCAATTAAAATTCAATAATTAGTAAAAATTCCCAAAAGTAAATAAAAACCAGTAAATAAATAAAGAAAACATTAAAACTAATTTTCTTTATTTGTTAAGGTGTTAAATCATTAGCAGAGAGGTTTAAACCCTAATTAATAATTATCTTAATTATTAATTCATTAAAAATAGTAAAATGCCATATCCAACATTATTTTAATTTCAAAGTGATTAATAACTTCAAATTTATTAATGAAGTTATTAAGTTATGAACTCAATAGTAACTATGCAACCCTAGTTCCATAAAGAAGAACACTAGAAACTCATCCTTTCATGTGAAACCTAAAACCCTAATTCAACTTGAAACCCTAATTCCATTATTACATGTGAACCCTAATTTGTTTCTAACCTAAACCCAAGGTTAGAACAGGTGATCATGGTACTTTAATTCAAATCATAGAGCCACCATTAGCAACTAAAAGACATACCTATGTCCACATAAAATGTAGAACCCTATCACTAGCAAATTAGTATTCCATGTATGCATATCACTCAACCTTGTTGATCAAATAGGATCAACCAAGTTTAAACCCTAGCTTCTACTGTCAAAACCATCATCCTTATTCATCCATGTTTAGCATCACACCATTGTGATGAACCCAAATAGCATCTAGGCCCAATATTTATCATTACACAACCATAGTCCACTGAACCCTACTAATACTTCATAATTATGAACCATCCTATTCAGGAGTCAATTACTCCTTACTTAATAGAACCAACAGTAAAACCTAGATCACTTCAACCCTAATTGAAATACTTCATATTATTTATGAAGTATGTTCTTCAAAAGTTATTCTTTTGAAGAAAATAGGGAATCATCACCAACCCTGCTTATAAGGACCTATACACCCTAGCCAGCTATCACTAGCAAGATAAACCAACCTTGACAACAACCATGTATAACGAATTGCTTAGGATGCCTAGGCTTATCTCAACCTTACAAGCCCTGGTTGCTGATGAATCCAACTATGTTGTGATCCATCTTATACTTACTCCAGAAAATACTTGGAACCAGAATAAATTATAGCAAACCACAAACCTAATTACCATACTTGTTCTCTATTAAAGAACATGTTCTTCAAAAGTTATTCTTTTAAAGTATATGATAATCAATCATTAACCATGCCATATAATACTAAAACTGACCACTGTTCTTTACCTGATAACATTATGCCAATTATCATTCTTTGTGTGCTCAATTGCTTATTATGCTTTATTGTCTACCTATTGTTAATACCAAGTAATCACACCTGAAGAAGAACCTTGTTTGTGAATCACTCTAAAAGTGCAACACACCCTGAACTAATCATTCCCACTCACTAATCCTAAATCATCGGGGTTAGGACACGCTTAGAATGATTGCATCTCATATTTATGCATTATTGCATCCTTGCCAATCTTTTGAACATCGTCCTTACCGGACGATGATGCTATTTCAGAATTTGGAGTTATTACGCATCGAAGACCTTGTCTGCATAATCTTGCAGCCAAGAAAGGCAAGTTCATCACTTGCTCATGTCATTTGATTATTTTTATCAAATTACTTGCAAAGTATTATGGTTATTACTACTGCACAAAAATCAAAACCACTACTTTCATAACTATGAATATGACTATGTGGTGGGCAATGGAACCATGGATTGTGTTGATATGGTGGAGGTTCCATTGCACGGGCTTATATCCATCTAGGATTAAACAACAAATGTCGCCAGTGATTCTTGTGCCGTAATATCCGTGTTAACCATAAGATCCGGAGTGGGACGGAGTAGTCAAAAGTGTTTCCACCTCTCGTTCATCAACGGATGCGCTTTACCGTAGACACTTGTATCTGTCAGGGCAAGCGGTGGGCTGGGGAAGCCTTAAGTCCCCACGGCATAGTCCGTAGACACTTGTCGTTCGAAGTGCAAGCGGTGGGCTGGGGAAGCCTAAAGTCCCCACGGTATTGCGGTCTATGATGGGTTGCAGCTACCGGCGAAGGAGTTTGGTTAACGAGTCCCAAACTGTTGTCGTGGTCGGGGTCCATCCTTAAGTGGTATAAGAGGACCGACGAGGACCCAGGGTCGGGGTATGCAACAAAGGGTGGGTGTTCGAGGTAGCGGAGGAACATGATTGACTAGACCTTATACCGGGCCTCACACCATAGGAAGTGTGGACGGGAAGATCACCCGGTTGGCACCAAGGTTAAGATCTCTTATGGGTAAAGCAACACACCTCTGCAGAGTGTAAAGAACCGTGACCTGTCACTCCCTATTCCGGGATGTGGAACTGCGAACGCTGCCGAAAAGGAGCTCCATGAAGTTCTAGTAAACCGGTGAAGGCTGACGGACATAGTTCTTCTGAATAAAAGCAACCTTTTGAAGAAATGATTATGAAAACCTGCATTGGTATTAGACTTTCTGGTCTAATGCCGTAGCTAGTGCATCAAACACCTCTTTCCTATAATGAACTTGTTGAGTACGCTCGTACTCATCCCACTCTTAAATCCCCTGCTTAGATATGGAGGCATCGAAGGAGGATCTACAGTGCAACTCGAAGGCCGAGGAGTCAACAACTACTTCAAGAGACAGGAACCTTGTCAGAGGAGTCAAATACCGCATCCAACAAGGAGAAAACCTAGTTTAGCCATAGAAGGGAACTAGCTTCCTAAACTTAGCTCCTATTTAGCTAGAATCTATTCATAGCCCCTATAGATAGTTAAATACTCTACAAATAGAGTTCGAGATAGGACTAGACTACGAGTCGTTCTTCTGGAGTTTATTTGCAGTTTTACCTCATTGTAAAGTAGGAGGCTGTGTGGATCTTTTGTAAAGAGTCTGTGTTGTAATTCTATAGACATGCCTTGGACCCGCATATGTTTCTGTTGTACCACTCTGAGCGATATAATACTAGTGGAACGGTGTTTCATTGGTGTTATATCAGACTTGCATACTACACCATGCAGTGGTATGCCGGGTCACCACAGTTGGTATCAGAGCAAATGCTTTGACCCTAGGATTAAAACCCTTTAAAGGAGACCTATAGGATTGGTAGTGTCTATAGGAAGTTGTCCTAGGTAAACCAAATACTTCTTATGACTTGAGATGGATATTCACTTGAGAATAATCCTGACACACTTGAGTCAACCTTTCATATCTATCCTTCCTAAGTGAAGTTAGTTAGCTAATCCCAAATATGTAGCATACATTAAGTCCTTCAAACCATAGATGAGTAGATCACAGTTGGTATACAATACATGGTAGTCCAAAGAGAGGATACAACCATAAGGAAGATATCCTATTGGAAGATGTGTACCAACATATGTCATGATTAAGTAAGAGTTATCCAGAATGCAATAGGAGTAAATCAAGTGATGAAGATAATTAAGATATCCTAATAGAAAATGTAGACAAAGTTAAGTAATGAGTAAGTAAATTATCCAAACTAGTGAAACAACTGATAGTAAGTGATAAAAACAAGTGATATGAGGTAGTATAGACCATGACGAGTCAATCATGGGAAATAAGGAAGAATGATAGGAATATTATATGTCTACCTACATGGTAGAGTTGTTAATCATATATGATTCACTTGAGAATCATTATGTGATGGAACAGAATATCACAAATATTTAGGAGGAGAACAATAAGAAGCCAATTGGTCAACAATAGTGCAAGAATTGTGTTCCCAAAACTATGGGAAGTGTGCCAAGCACATCATGACAATAGCCTTATGGTAGAAACACATGGAAGTATAAGAACTATATTTCCATAGTTATGTGCTTAGAGTAGCAATGTTAGAACCTAGACATATCATGTGAGATAGTCCTCAACAAAATGGAAGTTAAGCTAGAACTTCCAAAGGAAATTAGGTGAAACTTAACCATCCCAAACCACTTTGTTTCAAGATTATCTTATTGCAAATGTGCAATCAAGGTAAATGTTGAGATAAATAGTAGAAATCCACATATTCGTGCTAAGTATCACGATATAAACCTATCTTATGTGGTGTTATATACTACACATCAGAGCCTGATGTTTAGAGATGTATTACTCAACTATTATAATCAGACTTATGATGGTGTGTATTATAAACACAAAGCTGAATCTTCTTGGATTTTATTGGATTTTCATTGTTTGACTAGATCCATACATGAAGTTTGACTTCGATATGCAAATGCATGTTGCAATATCAAGTTCTTACTTGATGCTATAGATCTAGAGGGTAATGTTATTCGTGTGAGGAAGTGACGAATTCTGGAGATTCTGAAGACAAGATGAAGGTTCACCAGATAAAGGAAACAAAGTTGTGGGAAGCAACCACAATATTCAGAAGGAAGTACCAATTAAAACTCATGCTTTACCTCAACAGAGGAGTACTTTAGTACATGAGAAGCATGAAGGGGAGAAATATGATGATTATGGTGAAGCTCAAGCAGATCCATAGTTAATATAGAAGAGGGAATGCATGGGAAATCACTTAGGATACTATATTCATAGTGTCAGCTAGTGGTTTTTCCGCAAAATAAAACCTGAATGAAGGAAGATGATTTATGAAACCATAGCAGATATAAGAAGACCATAGTTGATATCAGAAGACCACAATTGGTATAATATCAATACTGCGGGATAAAGTAGAAGATGTCTCGTCCAGTTGATCAGAACCTATAATAGAATCCATTTTTTTGATATCAAATAGCCACAGTTGGTATAATAACCACAGCTGGTATCAGTTGGTATTACAAATAGCCCACGATTTAATTAGTTGTAACAAAAGTTTGTGAACAAATAAAAAAAATCTTGTCAGCCAAATAGCTAGATCTACAAACATTTAGTCAAAGGATTCACATTGGATGTCCACAATTGAGTGGATACACCACATATATTCTTCGCAAGAACTTATAAGAATATGAACCATGAACTACACCTAAACCAATATTCTAACCATCAATCCAATGGTTGGAAGAAAAGGAGTTGAAGACCATAAGAAAACTCTAAGGGGTAGAGTAAACATTGAGTTAGATATACAATAACTCAATACTTTAAGCTTGATAGAAGCAAAAGGTCTGAACTGAGAGGAAGTTCAATCTTATTTTCATAAGATTGTTGAACACTACTTTCAGAAGGATGTCAGACCAGAAGCCGAGGTTTATACCTCGAGGAAGTAAGAAGTGGACTATCACTTAAGAAAGTGAGTAATATTTACTTAGAAGTACGAAACCTCAAGTAAGTCAAGCATAAAGAAGTTGGACGAAGAAAATACCATAGACCAAATATAGCTAAAGAAGGCCAAAGACTGAAGTAGATTGACCATACCAAAACTAAAGTCTATTTGAAAGATTCCTTTCATGGAACCTAAATAACCCAAAATAGTTATAGGTATCAACTATAAACCATGATGGGATGGACTAAATTAGTCTAATCCATTCTTAGGGAAATAAACCATCACAACCATTTCCATGGTAAGTACCTTACCAAGTACCGTTATTGCAGTTTTGGTAGTAAGGGAAAAACAAAGACCTATTTATCAAATAGGAGAATGTTATCCAATTAGTCCTCAATTAAGACTGTCAGTACAAGAAGAAGTCCCAATCATTGAATATTCAATGAGAAAGGAAACAAGCTTATAATATTGGAGGAAATCATGGAAGTAAAAGAAGTAATAGTTGTTTGATGTCAAACACTAAGAGATTCCAGGAAGAATCTGGACAAGGGATATATTCAATTATATCCAGTGAGATCACCAAGGAGTTTGAGAAAAGATGTAGTCTGCACAAGTCAGATCCACACTCCGAGACGTGAGAGAGATCAAACTTCGAGGACGAAGTTTAGTTTAAGGGGTAGAGACTGTAATATCCCAGGTATTGGGGTTACAAAAATAGAGGAAACAGATGTGTGCATTGCAATCATGCATAGAAAATCCGGGGAATTTTCGCGCTTTAAAGTAAAACAATCCAAAGATGGCGAAGTTTCACTTGACCTTGGTGGAATTGAAGTAGCTCATCAAGTCAAGCGCTAAAAACCTCAATGTGACTTTGTTAAAACCTTGTTTTGGGTAGAGGTAATTGATCTAAGGGGTTAGATCAAATGGAACTAATATTCAATACATCAACACTTTACTCAATGATCAATTGCTTGATCTTATAAAAGATCATAATAAGGTAATCCCTGTCATAACATATGAACATCAATTCAATGGCAAATCAAGTAACAATAAAATGGAGAAACCATTCTTCACTTATCTTTTCCATGTCTTAAACTAATCCATTATCCTACCATGAACCTCATGGTATCCATTTTACTTCATTCTTGGAAACATGACAAGGAGATCAACTCTAGAAATATATATTCTTCTCTATTCCAAATAGTTAAGTATCAAACCTAGAGAGGTGAGAGTCCTATTTCATTTAAGGAAGCAAAGACAAACCTAGAGGCAAACCTTGGATATAAATATCCATATGACCACATCATCATCCTCAAGAGGAACCCTAGGATATTATTAAAGACCTTTCCAAATGAGAGAGACCAATCATGCAAATCAGAGCTTTATCTATTTAAGAATAAAGGACAACAATTGAACTAGAGTATTAGGAGTACACCATAACCTAGAATAACCCATTCTTATATAAGAGAGAACAATTATGGTGTTACACTCAAGTTAGTTGAGGCAACACTTGAGTTTGAGGGAGAGAACTAACCATATACCCAGATGATAATATCAACCTTATTTAAGTGGAACCCTAACAAAATATCTCAGGCATTTTCCTGGGATATAACCTATAGAGACAACCATAGCCATGTCCACCCAAGAAACTATAAGGGAGATATTATGTTTAGTTAATCAAGACAACACTTGATCATGGAAGTGAAAACCATTCCATTAGAAATACTTTAGGAAGCCCAACCTTGAACATTATAAATTGAATGATGATCATAAAACCTAAGAACTTGAGGAAATGATATCAAGAACAAGATGATCATATGTAATATATGATCATGCTTTGGAGAAATGTGAGGATAAGTTAAATCCTAATAGGATAAGCAGATATCATTCATCACATGAAATTATAGGGAGATCACTAGTAATCAAATCTAGGCTTATATCCCAACCTATAATTGTGAATCACTTGGTGATCATAAGTAGAATCCTACCACATCTACATTCCACTTACTCCTCAATTAAAGAACCTAAGAAAACCTTAGAGTAAAACTCCATATTTAATATGGTGAGAAACCATTCATCCATAAGACCAAAGTTAACTATAAAAAGAACTATAACAACTTTAGTTACTTTAATGATAAATTGAGGATATCAATAGAAGTTAATTGGGAGAAGACAAAACTAATTCTCAACTCCTTAGTAATAAATAGAGAAGCACATGAAATATTAAGCAAGTAACCACCTTTGCATGGTTAGGGGAGGTTAAACCCTAGCTCATGCAATATGGTGACATCTCATCTCTACACCCTAGAATTAAATCTCAACCCTAGTTTGAGCAACACTTGGGTGATCACAAATAAAACCTAAACCACAAATAAGATTCAACCCATGTGTCATTAGGTAAATAGCATTTGAACCCTAGATTTGCACATCAAATAAATCTTATGCTTCAATTCTTGAACATAAGAAAAACCTTGTGCTAAACTATATGGTTAAAACCATATGTGGTGTGATCAACTATTTATCTTGGTAACCAAGATCAACCATGATGGAACAATACCTACCTTAGATATTTTCACCTTAAAGGGGGGTTAGAATAGAATTTCTAAAAAACCTTAATAAGTGGTGATCACATAAAATCAGGTACAAGTGACCAATTTCCTATATTGAAACCAAGTCTTAATACAACCTTTAACTATAATAATCCAAATAATTTGATTCACAAGAAAATGGAAATTATTAATGAGAGCACAAAATCATGGTTAATTAAAATAGCAATAAAAAGTTCATACATAAAGATTAAATGATCATTCAAAAACAATTCAGTATTCAAATGATCTTCTTATTAGTCCTTAGTAAATTCCAATTTTCAAACACCTGCAAAATAAAAGGATTCAAATTTGAATAGAATTCAAAAATAGAAATACAAAACAGAAAAAGAAAACAGAAATAAAGAAAAAAGAAAGGGACTTACCTGGCTCACCTGGCTGCCACAGCCCACCACGGCAGCCCAGCAAACGGCCCACGAAGGCAGCCCAAGCCGCAGCCCAGGAGCAGCCTGGCCAACTTACCTCTTCGCCTCTTATCCACGCGAAGTGGACGAAGAGATCTTCGTCTCCGTCTTCTTCGACACGGGCATGCTCGACAGCACGACGCCGGCAGAGCCCCACGTCCCACAGTCGCCGCCAATGTTGACTGCCAGCAAACGCCGGGGAACTTATAAATACCCCGCCAAATCCTTCTATGTTCGTGTTCTTCCGTTTCTTCCCCATTTCGCCCAAACCGAAACCCTAAACCACCTCGGTCACCATTGCCGTCGACGACTGGAGCCTTCCCAAGCATCGCCGTGGTCACCGTCGTCATCACCGTGCTCAACTTGTCCACTAGGCAAGAGGAATCGAGCCGTAGCCTCCCGGAGCGCCGTCAACGACCTCACCTTTTCCGACGGCCGGAGCTAGCGATTCCGGCGATGTCGACCTCCCCTCGTCTCGCCATCAAGCTCTACAGCCTCCTGGTGAGCTCCTGCATCTCACCATGTCCCAGGCCTGCTCGATTGTGCCCCGTAGTGCCGCCTCGTCGTCGTTCCCTGTCCGCCGCCGCTCAGGCTTGCCGCCGGCAAGGCTCCGGCGACCAATAGGGAGCGGCGTCGCCACCTTCTGGCTCAGCACATCGCCGCGCATCTCCCCCGCTGCTCAGGAGGGGCGCGGGAGCCCCGAATCGGCGTCGCCGCCGGCAACTGGCCGTCGGCCGGCCACTTCCCTGCCACATCAGCGCCACAGTGGCAGCTGACGTGGGCTCTGGCCCACTGGTCAGTGCCTCTGCGGGTAACCTAGCCGGGTGCATTTAGTAGATTTAGTTATATTTCAAATCCAATAATCTCTGCAACTTTAAATAAATCCAAAAAAATCCAATATAGCTCAGAAAAAAATAAGTAATGTATCAAAATTCTTAGAAAATTAATCTCTATCCAATAAAAATATAATATGGAATTTTTATTTTTAATAAAAATTCAATTATTTAATACTTATGAATTAAGCCTTTTCTTTAATCCTAAATTCAATTAAAATTCAATAATTAGTAAAAATTCCCAAAAGTAAATAAAAACAAGTAAATAAATAAAGAAAACATTAAAACTAATTTTCTTTATTTGTTAAGGTGTTAAATCATTAGCAGAGAGGTTTAAACCCTAATTAATAATTATCTTAATTATTAATTCATTAAAAATAGTAAAATGCCATATCCAACATTATTTTAATTTCAAAGTGATTAATAACTTCAAATTTATTAATGAAGTTATTAAGTTATGAACTCAATAGTAACTATGCAACCCTAGTTCCATAAAGAAGAACACTAGAAACTCATCCTTTCATGTGAAACCTAAAACCCTAATTCAACTTGAAACCCTAATTCCATTATTACATGTGAACCCTAATTTGTTTCTAACCTAAACCCAAGGTTAGAACAGGTGATCATGGTACTTTAATTCAAATCATAGAGCCACCATTAGCAACTAAAAGACATACCTATGTCCACATAAAATGTAGAACCCTATCACTAGCAAATTAGTATTCCATGTATGCATATCACTCAACCTTGTTGATCAAATAGGATCAACCAAGTTTAAACCCTAGCTTCTACTGTCAAAACCATCATCCTTATTCATCCATGTTTAGCATCACACCATTGTGATGAACCCAAATAGCATCTAGGCCCAATATTTATCATTACACAACCATAGTCCACTGAACCCTACTAATACTTCATAATTATGAACCATCCTATTCAGGAGTCAATTACTCCTTACTTAATAGAACCAACAGTAAAACCTAGATCACTTCAACCCTAATTGAAATACTTCATATTATTTATGAAGTATGTTCTTCAAAAGTTATTCTTTTGAAGAAAATAGGGAATCATCACCAACCCTGCTTATAAGGACATATACACCCTAGCCAGCTATCACTAGCAAGATAAACCAACCTTGACAACAACCATGTATAACGAATTGCTTAGGATGCCTAGGCTTATCTCAACCTTACAAGCCCTGGTTGCTGATGAATCCAACTATGTTGTGATCCATCTTATACTTACTCCAGAAAATACTTGGAACCAGAATAAATTATAGCAAACCACAAACCTAATTACCATACTTGTTCTCTATTAAAGAACATGTTCTTCAAAAGTTATTCTTTTAAAGTATATGATAATCAATCATTAACCATGCCATATAATACTAAAACTGACCACTGTTCTTTACCTGATAACATTATGCCAATTATCATTCTTTGTGTGCTCAATTGCTTATTATGCTTTATTTTCTACCTATTGTTAATACCAAGTAATCACACCTGAAGAAGAACCTTGTTTGTGAATCACTCTAAAAGTGCAACACACCCTGAACTAATCATTCCCACTCACTAATCCTAAATCATCGGGGTTAGGACACGCTTAGAACGATTGCATCTCATATTTATGCATTATTGCATCCTTGCCAATCTTTTGAACATCGTCCTTACCGGACGATGATGCTATTTCAGAATTTGGAGTTATTACGCATCGAAGACCTTGTCTGCATAATCTTGCAGCCAAGAAAGGCAAGTTCATCACTTGCTCATGTCATTTGATTATTTTTATCAAATTACTTGCAAAGTATTATGGTTATTACTACTGCACAAAAATCAAAACCACTACTTTCATAACTATGAATATGACTATGTGGTGGGCAATGGAACCATGGATTGTGTTGATATGGTGGAGGTTCCATTGCACGGGCTTATATCCATCTAGGATTAAACAACAAATGTCGCCAGTGATTCTTGTGCCGTAATATCCGTGTTAACCATAAGATCCGGAGTGGGACGGAGTAGTCAAAAGTGTTTCCACCTCTCGTTCATCAACGGATGCGCTTTACCGTAGACACTTGTATCTGTCAGGGCAAGCGGTGGGCTGGGGAAGCCTTAAGTCCCCACGGCATAGTCCGTAGACACTTGTCGCTCGAAGTGCAAGCGGTGGGCTGGGGAAGCCTAAAGTCCCCACGGTATTGCGGTCTATGATGGGTTGCAGCTACCGGCGAAGGAGTTTGGTTAACGAGTCCCAAACTGTTGTCGTGGTCGGGGTCCATCCTTAAGTGGTATAAGAGGACCGACGAGGACCCAGGGTCGGGGTATGCAACAAAGGGTGGGTGTTCGAGGTAGCGGAGGAACATGATTGACTAGACCTTATACCGGGCCTCACACCATAGGAAGTGTGGACGGGAAGATCACCCGGTTGGCACCAAGGTTAAGATCTCTTATGGGTAAAGCAACACACCTCTGCAGAGTGTAAAGAACCGTGACCTGTCACTCCCTGTTCCGGGATGTGGAACTGCGAACGCTGCCGGAAAGGAGCTCCATGAAGTTCTAGTAAACCGGTGAAGGCTGACGGACATAGTTCTTCTGAATAAAAGCAACCTTTTGAAGAAATGATTATGAAAACCTGCATTGGTATTAGACTTTCTGGTCTAATGCCGTAGCTAGTGCATCAAACACCTCTTTCCTATAATGAACTTGTTGAGTACGCTCGTACTCATCCCACTCTTAAATCCCCTTCTTAGATATGGAGGCATCGAAGGAGGATCTACAGTGCAACTCGAAGGCCGAGGAGTCAACAACTACTTCAAGAGACAGGAACCTTGTCAGAGGAGTCAAATACCGCATCCAACAAGGAGAAAACCTAGTTTAGCCATAGAAGGGAACTAGCTTCCTAAACTTAGCTCCTATTTAGCTAGAATCTATTCATAGCCCCTATAGATAGTTAAATACTCTACAAATAGAGTTCGAGATAGGACTAGACTACGAGTCGTTCTTCTGGAGTTTATTTGCAGTTTTACCTCATTGTAAAGTAGGAGGCTGTGTGGATCTTTTGTAAAGAGTCTGTGTTGTAATTCTATAGACATGCCTTGGACCCGCATATGTTTCTGTTGTACCACTCTGAGCGATATAATACTAGTGGAACGGTGTTTCATTGGTGTTATATCAGACTTGCATACTACACCATGCAGTGGTATGCCGGGTCACCACACTGCCCCACTGTTACTTTTCTCATTAACTGAATGCAGAAGATATATACACTAAGAAAGTACTCATGCCACTTATCCACTAACCACTACAAGTACCATGGCCTCCTGGAAACACTCCACACACACATGACTTGACCCTCGAACACCGCATGCAGTAGGGCCTATTCTTCTGCTACACTTAAGTAACTGATTATGGGCATTTCCTGATACGGTTCCCCTTTCAAATCGTCTGCAGCCACTTCACACGGTGACCCCCGCATCGCACGGAGCATTTGTATCTCACCTGCAGATGCTCCAGCCGAAACCTATAGCTCATACGCATCACACGTACGGCCGCATGTTTGTCTTGATCAGCATAGCCTAACGATCTATCTACATGCAAACCAAGAGACTAATATGCAGATACATTATAACAAGATTAGATCTAACACATATATGGATGAACAAGGTGTGGATTATGGGAAAAAACTGGACGGGGAGATAGCCAATGAAGGAGAGATATCAGGAAGGGGAAATTTGTGGACCAACCTGGGCGTCCTTGCGCTGCAGCCTCCACCAAGGTTCCTCCCCTGGGCATCCCCGGCGCCGCGGTTGTTGAGGAGGGTGGCGGCGTGTGCATCCCCGAAGCATAGAGGAAAATGACGGATCGAGTGTTATAAAAGCGACAAGCAAATAACGAAGAACAATAAAGGAATACGCAGCGGAGACACAAGATTTAACGTGGAAAACCTACTCCAACACAGAAGGGAGAAAAACCACGGGCGCCAGCCAGCAAAACTTCACTATATCGGGGAGTGTTTACAAACGCGGTGGGTTATCTTATAATCTGATCAACCCAAGTCGGCGGCTTACAAAATGTATATATAGGCGGTTCCAACGATCCGTACCGTACCAAGCCTCCGGTGACGGGCCTCGCTCCGCTCGTCAGAAGTTAGCCTCCCTTTAGTATATGAATTTGGATCACAATACAACAAACTCCACCTTGAGACAAATTCCATCTTGTAGCATGAACTTCAACAATCTCCTGAATAACAAAGAAAAACACTTGCAGGCACCAACAGCCACTTGGGCTAAACAGTTATACCAACCAAGCTCGAGCAAAGCTCAAACTTGGAAACAAGAATTGGCTTTGTCATCATATCAGCCGGATTATCATGAGTACTTATCTTGCATACCTTCAGTTTACCTTGAGCAACAATGTCGCGAACATAATGGTACTTGATATCAATGTGCTTTGTCCTCTCATGAAACATTTGATCTTTAGTAAGGTATATTGCACTTTGACTATCAGAAAACAAGTTAATGCAAGAATCATCTCCACAAAGCTCAGCATACAAACCTTTCAACCAAACAGACTCTTTGCAAGCTTCATTAATTGCTATATATTCTGCTTCGGTCGTAGATTGGGCAATAACAGATTGTAACGTTGCCTTCCAACTCACAGCACATCCACCAACAGTGAGCACATAAACTGTGAGGGATCTTCTCTTATCCAAATCGGCAGCAAAATCTGAATCCACATAGCCTACGAGTCCCTCACCGGTCTTGCCAAATTTCAAGCAAGCTTTGGATGTGCCACGAAGGTACCTGAAAATCCACTGAACAACTTTCCAATGTTCTTTACCAGGATCAGCCAGGTATCGACTGACCAAACTCATAGCATATGACAAATCAGGACGAGAACAAACCATGGCATACATCAAGGAACCAACATCACTAGAATATGGAACTCGTGACATGTACTCAATATCTTCATCAGTACTAGGACATTGCAATGCTGACAATTTGAAGTGAGAATCAATTGGTGTACTAACAGACTTTGCATCATGCATATTAAAACGATGAAGAACTTTCTGAATGTAATTTTGCTGACTAAGAAATAACACACTAGATTTTCTGTCTCTTGTAATTTCATACCTAGTATTTTCTTAGCAGCACCAAGATCCTTCATCTCAAACTCACTACTTGACTGTGACTTTAAAGTAGTGATCTCTTTCTTGCTCTTGGCAGCAATCAACATATCATCAACATATAACAACAAGTATATTGGTGATCCATTAACAAACTTGATATAAACACAACTATCATACTTAGATATCTTAAACTCATGTGCAAGCATAAATGAATCAAACCTTTTGTACCACTGTCTTGGAGACTGTTTCAGACCATAAAGGGACCTCTTCAATTTGCAAACAAGATCCTCCTTACCAGGCACAATAAAAACTTCAGGTTGGTCCATGTATATCTCCTCCTCAAGCTCACCATGCAGAAAAGCAGTCTGTACATCTAGCTGCTCAAGCTCAAGATCATGCATACCCACAATACCAAAGAATACACGAATGAAACTATGCTTCACAACCAGAGAGAATACATCATTATAATCAATACATTGAATTTGGCTGAAACCTTTTGCTACTAACCTTGCCTTAAACCTCGGAGGCTCATTAGGAGACAAACCTTCCTTTCTTTTAAATATCCACTTACAGCAGACATCCTTCTTTTTTTTTAGGCAAAGGCACAACATCTCATGTGTCATTATTGTCAAGCGATTGCATCTCCTCTTGCATAGCAGAAATCCACTTCACACGGTCAACGGATGCAACATCCTCAGTATATGTAGCAGGTTCAGTATCATGCTCCACCTGTTCAGCACAACTCAAAGCATGATGAACAAGATTACATTCTTCAATTAAACTAGGACGTGGACCTTTGTTACGTCTCGGTCTATCAGCAGCAATGGAACTATTTGTTTGCTGCAAAATAGGTGGTGAGTGCTGAACAACAGTGTTATCATTGTCGGCAACATCATTTTCTTTGTCCTCCACGTGATCCACCTACACGCTAATCCTCTGTTGTTCATCATCAGAATTATCAGAAAAATCAACAACATCAGTAACATCTGTAGATTAACTCTTATAAAACATGACAGCCTCATTAAAGACTACATTCATGCTATGCAAAACTTTCTTAGTTTCAGGATTTCATAACTTGTATGCCTTAAGTCCTGAACCATAACCAAGAAACACACACTTAACAACCCTGGGATCTAGCTTTCCATTATCAACATGAGCATAAGCAGTGCAACCAAAAACTCTCAACTGTGAATAATCAGCAGATGAACCAGACCATACCTCAACAGGAGTTTTCTTATCAAGTGGAATACAAGGTGACCTGTTTATCAAGTAACTAGCGGTGGAGGCTGCTTCAGCCCAGAAACGTCTATGCATACCAGCATTGGACAACATGCATCGAGCCTTGGAGATGATGGTTCTGTTCATCCTCTCCGCCACACCATTTTGCTGAGGAGTATATGGGATGGTGTGGTGCCTGACAATGCCTTCGTCGCTGCAATAATAATTAAAAACAGTAGAGCAAAACTCCATACCATTGTCAGTACGAAGCAATTTAACTTTCTTTTCTGTTTGCCTCTCTACCATAACTTTCCACTTTCTAAATGTATCAAACACATCAGATTTAGGTTTCAGAAAGAACGGCCACACTTTTCTGGAGTAATCATCTATAATAGTAAGCATGTAATTTGCACCACCAAGAGAAGTGATACGCGTACAACACGCGTCCGTTGGGAACCCCAAGAGGAAGGTGTGATGCGTACAGTGGCAAGTTTTTCCTCAGTAAGAAACCAAGGTTTATCGAACCAGTAGGAGCCAAGAAGAACGTTGAAGGTTGATGGCGGCGGAGTGTAGTGCGGCGCAACACCAGGGATTCCGGCGCCAACGTGGAACCTGCACAACACAACCAAATTACTTTGCCCCAACGTGACAGTGAGGTTGTCAATCTCACCGGCTGTTATCACCAGGATTTGATCGAGTCAGAGGTGGGCCGCGATCAAGATGGATTTGAAGAATATACATAGAAGAAATACGTGAATCGGCCTGTTATGCAAGGTTTGGGCTAGTTGGCCCGTGTATCTGTAATATAGTAGGATACGTATCGTTTAGGAAGAGTTTGTCTCATGCACGGTGGGGATTATTCCCACGTTAGAAAGTCCCCTGGACTATAAATATGTATCTAGGGTTTATGAATAAACAACAACCAACGTTCAACCACAAATCAATCTCGGCGCATCGCCAACTCCTTCGTCTCGAGGGTTTCTACCGGTAAGCATCATGCTGCCTAGATCGCATCTTGCAATCTAGGCATCACAAGCTTTACGTTGTTCATGCGTTGCTCGTACTGAAGCCTTTTTGATGGCGAGCAACGTAGTTATCATAGATGTGTTAGGGTTAGCATAGTTCTTCGTATCATATGCTATCGTAGTGCAACCCTTGCATATCTAGCCGCCCTTACACCTATCTTAGGTGTAGGGGCGGCACCCCGCTTGATCATTATTTAGTAGATCCGATCCGTTACGGTTGCTCCTTGTTCTTCAAGGATTAGTTTAATATCTGCAATAGTTAGGCCTTACAAAGGGTTGGAGGATCCAGCGGCACGTAGGGTGTCGTTTGCTAGTCCTAGACAGGATGTTCCGGGGATCAACCTCGTGTTGGTTTTTAGGCCCTATCTAGGATCGGCTTACGATCACCGTACGTGGCCGCGAGGCCCAATCGTGAGTATGATGATCCGATTATGCGGTGAAAACCCTAAATCGTCGTAGATCGCTTTAGCTTTATCTTGATCAAGCAGGACCACCATATATTCGTGCACCTTGTACGAATCATGGGTGGATCGGCTCCTTGAGCCGATTCACGGGATAACCTGAGAGCCGATCGAGGCTCGTATTTAATGTTTACGTGTATGCCATGCAGGAAACTAAGCGAGGCATCTTCATCACCTTCCTGACCAGGTATAGGTCAGGTGGCACGCCCTTGCACCAGCATCGTACGTGCGTACCAGAGGCTTTGTGGGCCGTCGCTCGGAGGGACCAGGGCCAGCCGCAGCCCTAAGTTGTTCCCGGCTCTACTGTGTTGCCCGTCGCTGCCCGCCGGTGGGTTTCTGACCGCAACACATTCTGGCACGCCCGGTGGGACCATCGTCTACATCAACCACATCGCCATCTACATCTGAGATGGCGGACGGCACGCCAGTCACGTACGAGGATCTGACCGACGAGCTCAAGAAGAAGTATGACGAGGTCAAAGCTATCCTCGAGGCCGATCTCATCGGCTCTTTTCACAGAACCCGTTCACATGGCATCAGGTGGAAGGGGTTCTCGCCTGACGGTGCGCTCGATGGGATAGACCTCTCTGCCCCATCAGAAGAACGCACTAGGTCCCTGCGGCAGGAGATCAACTACATGGTGGCTCACTCGCTACACCGCCACTCCGAGAACCTGGTGAACACTTTGGAGCGTGTCACTCTTCGGGTGATCCAGGAGATCATGAGGCACCAGTACTCGCCGTCAGGACCAGCTCTCGGGACACATCAAGGAGAGTTGCCACTCCAGTCCCGTCCACCGCTGCCATTTGCGTTGGCAGCACCAGAAGTGCCGAACTCACCGGCATTCGTCGTCTACAAGATCGGTGGTGACCCTAGTGACTGCCAGTTCTTGCAGGAGGCGCCTAAGGAGATCCCTCACGGGTACATGTGCACGTATGTGCCAGACTGCGGTAACTGGGCACTCACAAACCAGGCCGCGACATCAGGGACTTCTGGGAAAGCAGGAGGAACGTCAGCAACAGATCTTGAGAAGCAGACGTGGCTAACTAAGTACGCCACTCCGACGAACCTCCCGAGCCCAGCTCCTGCAGTTGGCTCAGAGCTGGAAAAGCAAGCATGGCTGGCTAAGTACGCCACCCCGGCGAATCTTCGGAGTTCAACTCCTACAGCCAGCACAGCGGATCAGATCAGTACCATACTGAGAGACCAGTTCGGCATGGTGCCGAAAAGGAGGGCAATCGGCTATTCCAAGCCGTACCCCGACGAGTACGAGTTGATCCCGCTACCACCTAAATATCGGCTCCCTGATTTCTCCAAATTCAGTGGATCAGATGGTTCTAGCTCCATCGAGCATGTGAGCCGATATTTGGCACAGCTAGGAATGGCCTAAGTGTCGGATCCACTACGCGTGAGGTTCTTCTCACAGTCCCTCACGGGATCGGCTTTCGGGTGGTACACCTCGTTGCCACCAGACTCGATCCAGACTTGGAAGCAGTTGGAAGAACAGTGCCATATGCAGTACCACTCAGAGGCTTCCGAGTCTAGCCTTGCCGATCTAGCACAAACACGTCAGAAGCGTGGAGAAACCGTGACAGAATACATCCAGCGCTTCAGGAATCTTAGGAACCGATGTTATTCGGTTCGTGTGACTGAAAAGGAAGCAGTCGAGTTGGCAGTAGCGGGCCTTGCAGCGCCGCTCAAGGACATGGCCTCCCAAGCAGACTACCCCTCACTGGCGCACATGGTTCAGAAACTGTCGGCATATGAACAGCACCACCCGGACTTGTACCAGGGCAAATTCAAGCGTGCAGTAGTCCTGGTCGAGGCAGAGGAAGACGAAGTTGCTGCGGGAGATCAAGAGGTAGCAGTGGCTGAATGGACTCGGGGGGCAACCCCCGTGTCCTGCAAATGGGTAAAGCCACCAGGCCCGCCCAGGGGGTTTGATTTTGACGTGACCAAAACTGAGCAAATCTTCGACCTCTTACTCAAGGAGAAGCAGTTGAAGATACCCGAAGGTCTCAAATTCCCCACGGTACAGGAGCTGAACGGAAAGCCATACTGCAAATGGCATAACTCGCTCTCCCATGCCACCAATGACTGTAGAGTGTGGCGTCAGCAGATCCAAATGGCGATAGAACAAGGACGTCTGATTTTCAACCAGTACGCCATGAAGGTCGACACCCAACCCTTCCCCGCCGTTAACATGGTGGAATGCACTTACCCTGAAGGTTGCCAGCCAGGATCCTCGTTCAGCATCAACATGGTAGGACTTGGACACCACGCTGGCAAGGATGGAGATGAGGGCAGCTGCTCTCGTAGCAAGGACACAGAGGAGGCCGCTCCACGCGATCGGCTCCGTCATGATGGCAAGCGCTACGTCACAGAGGGAGAAGTGAAGAACATAAGATATCAGCGACCCCTCTCTGATCACCTCCTCAACAAGTATGTGAGTCAGTATGACCAACGCCGACGATCCAGCGATGATGATGAAAGAGATCGTCTGGTTAGAGAAGCCAGAAGACATCGTCGGCATGATCGCGATGAGGAGGAGTACGAGCGCCGCGCCAAGGAAAAGTCAAGGGAGCGGGACGACGAGGATAGGCACTGGGACTGTCCCTTCTTCAGACACTGCTGGGATTCAGGAATGAGCCGATTGCCTACAATCGGCAATTGCCCAGAATGCAACCAGAAGAAGAAGGAGGCAGCCAACGTGTCCGTGTTTCAACGCTTAGGGCCTCTCCTAGCTCGAAGCAAACGCGCTGAGTCCCCTCGGTTGGAAGATCTCGAGGATTTGGAAGACGAGGGAGAAGAAGAAGACGACAGGTACCACCGGCCAAGGTGGTGCCCTGATGGACTCAGCCGTTCCCAAATGCGTAGGGTTCAGCGACTGCGTGGCTTGGAAGAAGCCGAAAGGTTATATCTGCTCACGCTAAGGAAGGCGCGGCCTGATCTGGCCGCGAAAATTCAGCGAACCCTGGACGAAGAGGGTCGACCACGAAAAATGGAGTGGCGCCCCAAGCAAAGGAAAGCCGATGATGAAACATCGGCTGGCACAAACATGGTGCTCGTCCTTCCGACGGAGCTTAGTGCTCCAGGATTACACGATGCACTCAAGGTGGACGACAGCGAGTGCATCGACATGACAAAGGATGAGGTTGGGCTGGTCTTATCCACTGGTCTGACCGAGTAGCAAGAACAAATCGATGAGAAACGTGGCGAGGCCGATCCTTTGGATCGGCCCCAAAGATCTATGAAGGAACATTACAGAGCCTTCATTGAACACTTCGATCAATATGGAGGCCGATTCCAGCAATCGGCCAAAATTTATCCTCACCACATGTTCTGCTGGTGTTCAACATCGATCTACTGGGCAGCGGTTTACATCGGCTGATGAGTCAAGGAAAATCAACGTTGGTCTTACCAATACAGTGCCTTGACTAAACTACAGAGCCGATATCTGCAGTCACCTGACAGATTCGGCTCGGGGGGCATCTGAACATCAGATGAACATGTGTGCAGTAAAACATTGGGGCCGATTAGAAAAAATCGGCCAGCTAAATTTTTTTTTTTTTGTTTTCAGCATACAGCCGATGCAAGGACATCGACTTTAGAGCTAAGGGACAAAGCCGATGCACAGTCATCGACTCTAGTACAATTACGCAAGACCAAGACCTACCGGCTATGTGCTCAGGGCTCACATTTTCGCCAAGATGGTTTTCAGTTTAGCTGCAATGAGCCGACAACCCTTTGCGTCAGTTAAGCTATTGGTGTTTCATCTACAACACCGGCGTTCAGTGGAAGAAAGCTGATCAATGGGGGCAAGTCTGGCTGATTCTTCAGGGTGGCTATCTCGGATTACCAGTTTATCTAAGGTCAAAGCCTTTTGGTTTGACCTGTGCATCCTCGCCGGTATTCTCGCCTTGATTAAGGCTCGGGGGGCAACTAACTTGGTAGATGCTCTGTTTTTGGAGCCGATTGGAGTTACATCGGCTGACCCTGCATCGTAATCTTCTCCGAAAGCAGTAAGGTGTTGCAGAAGAAGACTGCTAAAGCTACGGAGAGGAACCGAAAAAGGAAGCCGTCAGCTTTTACGGGGTTTGGACCGTCCTGTTGCTGCGAGAAAAGGAAAGAGATTGGATTCTCAAAATAGCCGATGAATAATCATCGGCTATGGGATTGCGAAATTTTATGGTCAGGTATCAAATCGCAGTCTGAATTTGAGAAGTACTTGACTGACGGTCTAAGCGATATTTGAGTCCGGCTTCACGGGTATCTAAGGAAAAAGGATCCGATACGTTGCTATCGGTCTTGGTGTGGCAAGCGGAAGGATTGAAATTGGATTAATTGAAAGATGAAGTGGAAGAACAATTTTCATTAATTCAAAGGAGCGGCTTTACAGGAAAGAGCCGATGGCTCTCAAAAGAGGGATCCGGTGCCTAGTGCACTGCTACTACTAGTCCTACTCTACTAGTCGTCGCTGTCCTCATCGTCACCATCGTTGATGTCGTCGGCGCTGCTCCCAGGAAGTTCTTCGTCGCTGCTGCCCCAGCCCTCGGCCGGAGCTTCGTCTTCCTCGTCATCATCATCATCCTCGCTGTCCGCTCAAGAGCGGAAGCGCTTTGTCGGCGGGTACCCGATGGAGGAGGAGGATTCCTCCTCCTCCTCCTCCTCCTCGTCATTATCATCGTCTTTGCGGTCCGCCCAAGCGCGGAATCGCTTTGCCGACAGAAGCTTAGCGGGGGAGGAGGGGCCGCCCTCCTCCTTTTCTTCTTCTTCCTCTACTTCTTCCCCTTTCCCGTCGGAGAAGGTGGGGTTCACCCAGGGATGAAGGTCGTCTTCGCTTTCACTTATCAGCTCCCCTTCGATGAGGAACTTGAGGTCGTCTTCCCCATCGGTCAGAGGCAGGTCGCCGTCTGGTCCGTGATCGGAGGTCCACTCCGGCTCGCTCGAGGAAAAGGATCGGAGGGAGAGGCCGGAGGAGACCAAGGAAGAGGAAGACATTGCTACAGGGGAAGAGGGTTTTTTAGTGCCGATAGCTAGAACAGAGGAAGGGGATGAAAGGGCTAATCGATCGGCACGGTTAAATAATGAGGAACCTGGTGAAGATTTAATGCCATTGCAGTTTCCGAGGAGGTGATGTTAAAGCTATCGAATTTTGCAGAGAAGCTGAGAAGACAGGGCATCATGATGAAGGATACTGCAACGGTTCTGCTCTGCCACGACATGACCCTTCGAAGGAAAAACAGAGTGGTTTTGAAATTATCATTACCAAAACCAGGGGGGCATGTGTTATCACCAGGATTTGACCGAGTCAGAGGTGGGCCGCGATCAAGATGGATTTGAAGAATATACATAGAAGAAATACGTGAATCGGCCTGTTATGCAAGGTTTGGGCTAGTTGGCCCGTGTATCTGTAATATAGTAGGATACATATCGTTTAGGAAGAGTTTGTCTCGTGCACGGTGGGGATTATTCCCACGTTAGAAAGTCCCCTGGACTATAAATATGTATCTAGGGTTTATGAATAAACAACAACCAACGTTCAACCACAAATCAATCTCGGCGCATCGCCAACTCCTTCGTCTCGAGGGTTTCTACCGGTAAGCATCATGCTGCCTAGATCCCATCTTGCGATCTAGGCAGCACAAGCTTTACATTGTTCATGCGTTGCTCGTACTGAAGCCTTTTTGATGGCGAGCAACGTAGTTATCATAGATGTGTTAGGGTTAGCATAGTTCTTCGTATCATATGCTATCGTAGTGCAACCCTTGCATATCTAGCCGCCCTTACACCTATCTTAGGTGTAGGGGCGGCACCCCGCTTGATCATTATTTAGTAGATCCGATCCGTTACGGTTGCTCCTTGTTCTTCAAGGATTAGTTTAATATCTGCAATAGTTAGGCCTTACAAAGGGTTGGAGGATCCAGCGGCACATAGGGTGTCGTTTGCTAGTCCTAGACAGGATGTTCCGGGGATCAACCTCGTGTTGGTTTTTAGGCCCTATCTAGGATCGGCTTACGATCACCGTACGTGGCCGCGAGGCCCAATCGTGAGTAGGATGATCCGATTATGCGGTGAAAACCCTAAATCGTCGTAGATCGCTTTAGCTTTATCTTGATCAAGCAGGACCACCATATATTCGTGCACCTTGTACGAATCATGGGTGGATCGGCTCCTTGAGCCGATTCACGGGATAACATGAGAGCCGATCGAGGCTCGTATTTAATGTTTACGTGTATGCCATGCAGGAAACTAAGCGAGGCATCTTCATCACCTTCCTGACCAGGTATAGGTCAGGTGGCACGCCCTTGCACCAGCATCGGACGTGCGTACCAGAGGCTTTGCGGGCCGTCGCTCGGAGGGACCAGGGCCAGCCGCAGCCCTAAGTTGTTCCCGGCTCTACTGTGTTGCCCGTCGCTGCCCGCCGGTGGGTTTCTGACCGCAACACCGGCTTGCTGTAACAAAGGATTAGATGTATAGTGTGGATGATGATTGTTTGCAGAGAACAGTAGAACAAGTATTGCAGTAGATTGTATTCAATGTAAAAGAATGGACCGGGGTCCACAGTTCACTAGTGGTGTCTCTCCCATAAGATAAATAGCATGTTGGGTGAACAAATTACAGTTGGGCAATTGACAAATAAAGAGGGCATGACCATGCACATACATGTTATGATGAGTAGTGTGAGATTTAATTGGGCATTATGACAAAGTACATAGACCGCTATCCAGCATGCATCTATGCCTAAAAAGTCCACCTTCAGGTTATCATCCGAACCCCCTCCAGTATTAAGTTGCAAACAACAGACAATTGCATTAAGTATGGTGCGTAATGTAATCAACAAATACATCCTTAGACATAGCATTGATGTTTTATCCCTAGTGGCAACATCACATCCACAACCTTAGAACTTTCTGTCAATGTCCCAGATTTAATGGAGGCATGAACCCACTATCGAGCATAAATACTCCCTCTTGGAGTTACAAGTAACGACTTGGCCAGAGCCTCTACTAATAACGGAGAGCATGCAAGATCATAAACAACACATAGATAATAGATTGATAATCAACATAACATAGCATTCACTATTCATCGGATCCCAACAAACGCAACATGTAGCATTACAAATAGATGATCCTGATCATGTTAGGCAGCTCACAAGATCCAACAATGATAGCACAATTAGGAGAAGACGACCATCTAGCTACTGCTATAGACCCATAGTCCAGGGGTGAACTACTCACACATCACTCCGGAGTGGACCATGGCGGTGAAGAGTCCTCCGGGAGATGATTCCCCTCTCCGGCAGGGTGCCGGAGGCAATCTCCTGAATCCCCCGAGATGGGATTGGCGGCGGCGGCGTCTCTGGAAGGTTTTCCGTATCGTGGCTCTCGGTACTGGGGTATTCGCGACGAAGACTTTAAGTAGGCGAAGAGGTAGGTCAGGGGGCGCCACGAGGGCCCCACACGCTATGGCCGCGCGGCCAGCACCTGGGCCGCGCCGCCCTGTTGTGTGGGCACCTCGTCGCCCTACTTCGTTTCCCTTTCGGTGTTCTGGAAGCTTCATGGAAAAATAGGCCCCTGGGCGTTGATTTTGTCCAATTCCGAGAATATTTCCTTACTAGGATTTCTGAAACCAAAAACAGCAGAAAACAACAACTGGCTCTTCGGCATCTCGTTAATAGGTTAGTGCCGGAAAATGGATAAATATGACTGATACGTCTCCAACGTATCGATAATTTCTTATGTTCCATGCTACTTTTATGATGATACTCACATGTTTTATACATACTTTATGTCGTATTTATGCATTTTCCGGCACTAACCTATTAACGAGATGCCGAAGAGCCAGTTGCTGTTTTCTGCTGTTTTTGGTTTCAGAAATCCTAGTAAGGAAATATTCTCGGAATTGGACGAAATCAACGCCCAGGATCTTATTTTTCCACGAAGCTTCCAGAACACCGGGGGAGATACGAAGTGGGGCGACGAGGCGACGCCACACTAGGGCGGTGCGGCCCAAGCCCTGGCCGCGCCGGCCTGTTGTGTGGGCCCCTCGTGGCGCCCCCTGACCTACCCTTCCGCCTACTTAAGCCTTCGTCGATAATAGTTCCAGTACCAAGAGCCACGATACGGAAAACCTTCCAGAGACACCGCCGCCGCTAATCCCATCTCGGGGGATTCAGGAGATCGCCTCCGGCACCCTGCCGGAGAGGGGAATCATCTCCCGGAGGACTCTTCAGCGCCATGGTCGCCTCCGGAGTGATGTGTGAGTAGTTCACCCCTGGACTATGGTTCCATAGCAGTAGCTAGATGGTCGTCTTCTCCTAATTGTGCTATCGTTGTTGGATCTTGTGAGCTGCCTAACATGATCAAGATCATCTATCTGTAATGCTACATGTTGCGTTTGTTGGGATCCGATGAATATGGAATACTATGCTATGTTGATTATCAATCTATCTATGTGTTGTTTATGATCTTGCATGCTCTCCGTTGCTAGTAGAGGCTCTGGCCAAGTTTTTGCTTGTAACTCCAAGAGGGAGTATTTATGCTTGATAGTGGGTTCATGCCTCCATTAAATCTGGGACAGTGATAGAAAGTTCTAAGGTTGTGGATGTGTTGTTGCCACTAGGGATAAAACATCAATGCTATGTCTAAGGATATATTTGTTGATTACATTACGCACCATACTTAATGCAATTGTCTGTTGTTTGCAACTTAATACTGGAGGGGGTTCGGATGACAACCTGAAGGTGGACTTTTTAGGCATAGATGCATGCTGGATAGCGGTCTATGTACTTTGTCGTAATGCCCAATTAAATCTCACAATACTCATCATAACATGTATGTGCATTGTCATGCCCTCTTTATTTGTCAATTACCCAACTGTAATTTGTTCACCCAACATGCTTATTCTTATGGGAGAGACACCACTAGTGAACTGTGGACCCCGGTCCATTCTTTACATCGAATACAATCAACTGCAATACTCGTTCTACTGTTTTCTGCAAACATCATCATCCACACTATACATCTAATCCTTTGTTACAGCAAGCCGGTGAGATTGACAACCTCACTGTCACATTGTGGCAAAGTAATTTGGTTGTGTTGTGCAGGTTCCACGTTGGCGCCGAAATCCCTGGTGTTGCGCCGCACTACTCTCCGCCGCCATCAACCTTCAACGTGCTTCTTGGCTCCTACTGGTTCGATAAACATTGGTTTCTTACTGAGGGAAAACTTGCCGCTGTATGCATCACACCTTCCTCTTGGGGTTCCCAACGGACGCGTGCTGTACGCGTATCAAGCTCTTTTTTGGCGCCGTTGCCGGGGAGATCAAGACACGCTGCAAGGGGAGTCTCCACCTCCAATCTCTTTACTTTGTTTTTGTCTTGCTTTATTTTATTTAGTACTTTGTTTGCTGCACTAAAACAAAACACAAAAAAATTAGTTGCTAGTTTTACTTTATTTACTGTCTAGTTTGCCATATTAAAAACATAAAAAAATTAGTTACTTGCATTTACTTTATTTACTTCTACTTATTTCATCATGTTTCCTCCTAATTTTACTTTAAAAGATATACATGTGGGAGAAGGGTCTATCATTGGAAGAGATAATATAGAAGCATTTTTCACCCATGTTAGCATGGATGAAGATTTTGAAGATATACCACTATTAAAAGCTGCCCCTACTTATGAAAGTGCCTCTGCCTGTTTAGTACACATGTTGGAAACTAGATTTATTAGTCTTAATCCCATGATACAACACATGTTTCTTACACTTTCTGATATGGAGAGGGGATAGAAGAGAGATTTTGTTTTAAAAGTCCTTGTTAGAGAATTTGAGGATATAGCTAAAGAAGCTAGAAAAGTTTTCATTAAGCATAAGAGGATTGGTATGTTCACCGATTTTAAAAGAACACTTGAAAAGATGGACATGGATAGAATAAGGTACACTAATAATGTTAATGATGGTGGGAAAGCACCAATACCTTGCAAGCTCCTAGGAATGCATGAAGCTCTAGATGATAATTATGCTTGGCTTGTCCCTGAAAATTTGTTTGATGAGAATAGCAAGCCTAAGACTAATGAAAAGGGAGCCTCTAAAACTTACGTATACAAAATACAATGCATGGTTGAGAAAACTCCGAACCCGGCTGTTGATGCTTCGTCTCTTGATGTTACTTGATACACTCTTTCTGCGCCTAGCTGAAAGGCGTTAAAGAAAATCGCTTATGGGAGACAACCCATGATTTTACTACAGTACTTTTATTTTATATTTGAGTCTTGGAAGTTGTTACTACTGTAGCAACCTCTCCTTATCTTAGTTTTGTTGCATTATTGTGCCAAGTAAAGTCTTTGATAGTAAGGTTCATACAAGATTTGGATTACTGCGCAGAAACAGATTTTTTGCTGTCACGAATCTGGGTTGAATTCTCTGTAGGTAAATCAGAAAATTCTGCAAATTTACACGAGTGATCCTCAGATATGTACGCAACTTTCATTAAATTTGAGCATTTTCATTTGAGCAAGTCTGGTGCCTCTTAGAAATTCGTCTTCACGGACTGTTCTGTTTTGACAGATTCTGCCTTTTATTTCACATTGCCTGTTTTGCTATGCTTGATGGATTTCTTTGTTCCATTAACTTTCAGTAGCTTTGTGCAATGTCCAGAAGTGTTAAGAATGATTATGTCACCTCTGAACATGTGAATTTTGATTATGCACTAACCCTCTAATGAGTTGTTTTGAGTTTGGTGTGGAGGAAGTTTTCAAGGATCAGGAGAGGAGGATGATACAATATGATCAAGGAGAGTGAAAACTCTAAGCTTGGGGATGCCCCGGTGGTTCACCCCTGCATATTTCAAGAAGACTCAAGCGTCTAAGCTTGGGGATGCCCAAGGCATCCCCTTCTTCATCGACAATATTATCAGGTTCCTCTAGTGAAACTATATTTTTATTCCGTCACATCTTATGTACTTTGCTTGGAGCGTCTGTATGCTTTTGTTTTTGTTTTGTTTGAATAAGTTGGATCCTAGCATTCATTGTGTGGGAGAGAGAAACGCTCCGCTGTTGCATATGGACAAATATGTCCTTAGGGTTTACTCATAATGTTCATGGCGAAGGTTGAACTGCTTCGTTAAATTGTTATATGGTTGGAAACGGGAAATGCTACATGTGGTAATTGGTATAATAACTTGAATAATGTGATACTTGGCAATTGTTGTGCTCATGTTTAAGCTCTTGCATCATATACTTTGCACCTATTAATGAAGAAATACATAGAGCTTGCTAAAATTTGGTTTGCATGATTGGTCTCTCTAAGGTCTAGATATTTTCTAGTAAGGGTCGAACAACAAGGAAGACGGTGTAGAGTCTTATAATGCTTACAATATGTCTTTTATGTGAGTTTTGCTGTACCGGTTCATACTTGTGTTTGCTTTAAACAACCTTGCTAGCATAAACCTTGTATCGAGAGGGAATACTTCTCATGCATCCAAAATCCTTGAGCCAAACACTATGCCACTTGTGTCCACCATACCTACCTATTACATGGTATTTCTCCGCCATTCCAAAGTAAATTGCTTGAGTGCTACCTTTAAAATTTCTATTCTTTATCTTTGCAATATATATCTCATGGGACAAATAGCCTAAAAACTATTGTGGTATTGAATATGTACTTATGCATCTTATCTCGTATTAAGTTGCTTGTTGAGCGATAACCATGTTCCTGGGGACGCCATCAACTACCCTTTGTTGAATATCATGTGAGTTGCTATGCATGTTCGTCTTGTCTGAAGTAAGGGCGATTTACCATGAGTTGAATGGTTTCAGTATGCATATTGTTAGAGAAGAACATTGGGCCGCTAACTAAAGCCATGATCCATGGTGGAAGTTTCAATTTTGGACAACAATCCTCAATCTCTTATGAGAAAATTATTTGTTGTTGAATGCTTATGCATTAAAGAGGAGTCCATTATCTGTTGTCTATGTTGTCCCGGTATGGATGTCTAAGTTGAGAATAATCAAAAGCGAGAAATCCAATGCTAGCTTTCTCCTTAGACCTTTGTACAGGCGGCATAGAGGTACCCCTTTGCGACACTTGGTTAAAACATATGTATTGCGATGATAATCCAGGTAATCCGAGCTAATTAGGACAAGGTGCGGGCACTATTGGTATACTATGCATGAGGCTTGCAACTTGTAGGATATAATTTACATGATACATATGCTTTATTACTACCGTTGACAAAATTGTTTCTTGTTTTCAAAATAAAAGCTCTAGCACAAACATAGCAATCAATGCTTCCCTCTGCGAAGGGCCTTTCTTCTACTTTTATGTTGAGTCAGTTCACCTATGTCTCTCCATCTCAAGAAGCAAACACTTGTGTGAACTGTGCATTGATTCTTACATACTTGCATATTGCACTTATTATATTACTTTATGTTGACAATATCCATGAGATATACATGTTATAAGTTGAAAGCAACCGCTGAAACTTAATCTTCCTTTGTGTTGCTTCAATACCTTTACTATGAATTTATTGCTTTATGAGTTAACTCTTATGCAAGACTTATTGATGCTTGTCTTGAAAGTACTATTCATGAAAAGTCTTTGCTATATGATTTAATTGTTTACTCATTGTATTTACATTGCTTCGAATCGCTGCATTCATTACATGTGCTTACAATAGTATTGATCAAGATTATGATGGCATGTCACTTCAGAAATTATCTTTGTTATCGTTTACCTACTCGGGACGAGTAGGAACTAAGCTTGGGGATGCTGATACGTCTCCAACATATCGATAATTTCTTATGTTCCATGCTACTTTTATGATGATACTCACATGTTTCACACATACTTTATGTCGTATTTATGCATTTTCCGGCACTAACCTATTAACGAGATGCCGAAGAGTCAGTTGCTGTTTTCTGCTGTTTTTGGTTTCAGAAATCCTAGTAAGGAAATATTCTCGGAATTGGACGAAATCAACGCCCAGGATCTTATTTTTCCACGAAGCTTCCAGAACACGGGGGGAGATACGAAGTGGGGCGACGAGGCGACGCCACACTAGGGCGGCGCGGCCCAAGCCCTGGCCGCGCCGGCCTGTTGTGTGGGCCCCTCGTGGCGCCCCCTGACCTACCCTTCCGCCTACTTAAGCCTTCATCGATAATAGTTCCAGTACCGAGAGCCACGATACGGAAAACCTTCCAGAGACGCCGCCGCCGCCAATCCTATCTCGGGGGATTCAAAAGATCGCCTCCGGCACCCTGCCGGAGAGGGGAATCATCTCCCGGAGGACTCTTCAGCGCCATGGTCGCCTCCGGAGTGATGTGTGAGTAGTTCACCCCTGTACTATGGGTCCATAGCAGTAGCTAGATGGTCGTCTTCTCCTAATTGTGCTATCATTGTTGGATCTTGTGAGCTGCCTAACATGATCAAGATCATCTATCTGTAATGCTACATGTTGCGTTTGTTGGGATCCGATGAATATGGAATACTATGCTATGTTGATTATCAATCTATCTATGTGTTGTTTATGATCTTGCATGCTCTCCGTTGCTAGTAGAGGCTCTGGCCAAGTTTTTGCTTGTAACTCCAAGAGGGAGTATTTATGCTCGATAGTGGGTTCATGCCTCCATTAAATCTGGGACAGTGACAGAAAGTTCTAAGGTTGTGGATGTGCTGTTGCCACTAGGGATAAAACATCAATGCTATGTCTAAGGATATATTTGTTGATTACATTACACACCATACTTAATGCAATTGTCTGTTGTTTGCAACTTAATACTGGAGGGGGTTCGGATGATAACCTGAAGGTGGACTTTTTAGGCATAGATGCATGCTGGATAGCGGTCTATGTACTTTGTCGTAATGCCCAATTAAATCTCACAATACTCATCATAACATGTATGTGCATTGTCATGCCCTCTTTATTTGTCAATTGCCCAACTGTAAATTTTTCACCCAACATTCTTATTCTTATGGGAGAGACACCACTAGTGAACTGTGGACCCCGGTCCATTCTTTACATCGAATACAATCAACTGCAATACTCGTTCTACTGTTTTCTGCAAACATCATCATCCACACTATACATCTAATCCTTTGTTACAGCAAGCCGGTGAGATTGATAACCTCACTGTCACGTTGGGGCAAAGTAATTTGGTTGTGTTGTGCAGGTTCCACGTTGGCGCCGGAATCCCTGGTGTTGCGCCACACTACACTCCGCCGCCATCAACCTTCAACGTGCTTCTTGGCTCCTACTGGTTCGATAAACCTTGGTTTCTTACTGAGGGAAAACTTGCCGCTGTATGATACGTCTCCGACGTATCGATAATTTCTTATGTTCCATGCCACATTATTGATGTTATCTACATGTTTTATGCACACTTTATGTCATATTCGTGCATTTTCTGGAACTAACCTATTAACAAGATGCCGAAGTGCCAGTTCCTGTTTTCTGCTGTTTTTGGTTTCAGAAATCCTAGTAACGAAATATTCTCGGAATCGGACGAAATCAACGCCCAAGTTCCTATTTTCACCGGAAGCATCCAGAACACCCGGGAAGGACCAGAGGGGAGCCCTGGGGCCCCCACACCACACCCCGGCGCGGCCAGGGGGGGGGGCCGCGCCCCCCTATAGTGTGGGCCCCCCAGGAGCCCTCCTGCGCCGCCTCTTCGCCTATATAAAGCCCCTGGATCGAAAACCCTGAGACGCTTGACGAAACCCACAGAAACCTTCCAGAGCCGCCGCCATCGCGAAGCCAAGATCTGGGGGACAGGAGTCTCTGTTCCGGCACGCTGCCGGAGCGTGGAAGTGCCCCCGGAAGGCTTCTCCATCGACACCGCTGCCATCTCCACCACCATCTTCATCACCGCTGCTGCTCCCATGAGGAGGGAGTAGTTCTCCATCGAGGCTCGGGGCTGTACCGGTAGCTATGTGGTTCATCTCTCTCCCATGTACCTCAATACAATGATCTCATGAGCTGCTTTACATGATTGAGATTCATATGAGTTTGTATCAAAATTTATCTATGTGCTACTCTAGCAAAGTTATTAAAGTAGTTCTATTCCTCCTGCACGTGTGTAAAGGTGACAGTGTGTGCACCGTGTTAGTACTTGGTTTATGCTATGATCATGATCTCTTGTAGATTGCAAAGTTACCTATTGCTATGATAATATTGATGTGATCTATTCCTCCTACATATGCAAGAAGGTGACAGTGTGCATGCTATGTTAGTACTTGGTTTAGTCTATTGATCTATCTTACACTATAAGGTTACTTAAACATGAGCATTATTGTGGAGCTTGTTAACTCCGGCATTGAGGGTTCGTGTAATCCTACGCAATGTGTTCATCATCCAACAAAAGTGTAGAGTATGCATTTATCTATTCTGTTATGTGATCAATGTTGAGAGTGTCCACTAGTGAAAGTGTAATCCCTAGGCCTTGTTCCTAAATACTGCGTTACTACTGCTTGTTGTCTTTTTTACTGCGTTACTACTGCTGCAATACTACCACCATCAACTACACGCCAGCAAGCTATTTTCCGGCACCGTTACTCTTGCTCATATATATTCATACCACCTGTATTTCACTATCTCTTCGCCGAACTAGTGCACCTATTAGGTGTGTTGGGGACACAAGAGACTTCTTGCTTTGTGGTTGCAGGGTTGCATGAGAGGGATATCTTTGACCTCTTCCTCCCTGAGTTCGATAAACCTTGGGTGATCCACTTAAGGGAAAACTTGCTGCTGTTCTACAAACCTCTGCTCTTGGAGGCCCAACACTATCTGCAGGAAAGGAGGGGGAACGTAGACATCAAGCTATTTTCTGGCGCCGTTGCCGGGGAGGAAAGGTAAAAGGTACTCACACTCCAGACCTCGGCTACCAAGCTATTTTCCGGCGCATTGTAAGTACTCAAAGCTATTTCCTTTAGATCCTGCAATTGCATCTTTTTGTTTCTTGTTTACACTAGTTTGGCATAATGGACAACAATGAGCTTTTTACTCTATTTCCTGATTTAAGACATGGATGGTTTGATCCGAAAATTAAAAAACCCATGAAACATGTTAGTATGAACACTTTGAATACCATTGTTGCTAATAATATAGAAAGTTCTATGCTTGGGGAAGCTGGTTTTCATGATCTTTTTAGTCCCCCAAGCATTGAGGAGAAAATTTTCTTTGATGATACTTTGCCTCCTATTTATGATGATTATAATGATAGTGGTCTTTTGGTGCCACCTACTATGGAGAGTAAATTTTGTTGTGATTATACTATGCCTCCTACACTTGATGAGAATAATAATGATAGCTACTTTGTTGAATTTGCTCCCACTACAACTAATAAAATTGATTATGCTTATGTGGAGAGTAATAATTTTGTGCATGAGACTCATGATAAGAATGCTTTATGTGATAGTTATATTGTTGAGTTTGCTCATGTTGCTACTGAAAGTTATTATGAGAGAGGAAAATATGGTTGTAGAAATTTTCATGTTACTAAAATGCCTCTCTATGTGCTGAAATTTTTCAAGCTATACTTGTTTTATCTTCCTATGCTTGTTGCTTTGCTCTTCATGAACTTGTTTATTTACAAGATTCCTATGCATAGGAAGCATGTTAGACTTAAATGTGTTTTGAATTTGCTTCTTGATGCTCTCTTTGCTTCAAATACTATTTCTTGCGAGTGCATCATTAAAACTGCTGAGCCCATCTTAATGGCTAAAAAAGAAAGAACTTCTTGGGAGATAACCCATGTGTTATTTTGCTACAGTACTTTGATTTATATTTGTGTCTTGGAAGTTGTTTACTACTGTAGCAACCTCTCCTTATCTTAGTTTTGTGTTTTGTTGTGCCAAGTGAAGCCTCTAATTGAAGGTTGATACTAGATTTGGATTTCTGCGCAGAAACAGATTTCTATCTGTCACGAATCTGGGCTGTTTTCTCTGTAGAAAAATCAGAAAAATATGCCAATTTACGTGCGTGTTCCTCAGATATGTACGCAACTTTCATTAGTTTTGAGTTTTCTGATCTGAACAACGGAAGTATTTATTAAAAATTCGTCTTTACGGACTGTTCTGTTTTGACAGATTCTGCCTTTTATTTCGCATTGCTTCTTTCGCTGTGTTGGGTGGATTTCTTTGTTCCATTACCTTCCAGTAACTTTGAGCAATGTCCAGAAGTGTTAAGAATGATTGTGTCACCTCTGAACATGTGAGTTTTTGATTATGTACTAACCCCTCTAATGAAGTTTATGAGAAGTTTGGTGTGAAGGAAGTTTTCAAGGGTCAAGAGAGGAGGATGATACAATATGATCAAGGAGAGTGAAAGCTCTAAGCTTGGGGATGCCCCGGTGGTTCACCCCTGCATATATCAAGAAGACTCAAGCATCTAAGCTTGGGGATGCCCAAGGCATCCCCTTCTTCATCGACAACATTATCAGGTTCCTCCCCTGAAACTATATTTTTATTCCATCACATCTTATGTGCTTTACTTGGAGCGTCTGTGTGTTTTTGTTTTTGTTTTTGTTTGAATAAATGCTTGTGTGGGAGAGAGACACGCTCCGCTGGTTCGTATGAACACATGTGTTCTTAGCTTTTAGTATTCATGGCGAAGTTTCTTCTTCGTTAAATTGTTATATGGTTGGAATTGGAAAATGATACATGTAGTAATTGCTATTAATGTCTTGGGTAATGTGATACTTGGCAATTGTTGTGCTCATGATTAAGCTCTTGCATCATATGCTTTGCACCCATTAATGAAGAAACACATAGAACATGCTAAAATTTGGTTTGCATATTTGGTCTCTCTAAGGTCTAGATAATTTCTAGTATTGAGTTTGAACAACAAGGAAGACGGTGTAGAGTCTTATAATGTTTACAATATGTCTTTTATGTGAGTTTTGCTGCACCGGTTCATCCTTGTGTTTGTTTCAAATAACCTTGCTAGCCTAAAACTTGTATCGAGAGGGAATATTTCTCATGCATCCAAATACTTGAGCCAACCACTATGCCATTTGTGTCCACCATACCTACCTACTACATGGTATTTCCTGCCATTCCAAAGTAAATTGCTTGAGTGCTACCTTTAAACAATTCAAAATTTATCACCTCTGATTTGTGTCAATGTTTTATAGCTCATGAGGAAATATGTGGTGTTTATCTTTCAATCTTGTTGGGCAACTTTCACCAATGGACTAGTGGCTTCATCCGCTTATCCAATAATTTTGCAAAAAGAGTTGGCAATGGGATTCCCAGTCCCAAATTAATTAACAAAAATAGACACTCCTCCATGGTATGTGATTGTTGGACGGCACCCGAAGGATTCGGTTAGCCATGGCTTGTGTAAGCAAAGGTTGGGAGGAGTGTCATCATAATAAAACTAAAATAAAAAGGCACTCCTTCATGGTATGAGATTGTTGGCAGGCACCCGAGGATTCGGTTAGCCATGGTTTGTGAAAGAAAGGTTGGAAGGAGTGCCATCCAAAAATAAAATAAAATGGGAGCCGCTCTTTGAAGGTTTGTCTGGCAAGGGGGTTAGAGTACCCGCTACCATTCGTTGACAACAACATACACCTCTCAAAACTTTATTTTTATGCTCTCTTTATGTTTTCAAAATAAAAGCTCTAGCACAAATATAGCAATCGATGCTTTCCTCTTTGAAGGACCATTCTTTTACTTTTATTGTTGAGTCAGTTCACCTATTTCTTTCCACCTCAAGAAGCAAACACTTGTGTGAACTGTGCATTGATTCCTACATACTTGCATATTGCACTTATTATATTACTCTATGTTGACAATATCCATGAGATATACATGTTACAAGTTGAAAGCAACCGCTGAAACTTAATCTTCCATTGTGTTGCTTCAATACCTTTACTTTGAATTATTGCTTTATGAGTTAACTCTTATGCAAGACTTATTGATGCTTGTCTTGAAGTGCTATTCATGAAAAGTCTGTGCTTTATGATTCACTTGTTTACTCATGTCATATACATTGTTTTGATCGCTGCATTCACTACATATGCTTTACAAATAGTATGATCAAGGTTATGATGGCATGTCACTCCAGAAATTATCTGTGTTATCGTTTTACCTGCTCGGGACGAGCAGAACTAAGCTTGGGGATGCTGATACGTCTCCGACGTATCGATAATTTCTTATGTTCCATGCCACATTATTGATGTTATCTACATGTTTTATGCACACTTTATGTCATATTCGTGCATTTTCTGGAACTAACCTATTAACAAGATGCCGAAGTGCCAGTTCCTGTTTTCTGCTGTTTTTGGTTTCAGAAATCCTAGTAACGAAATATTCTCGGAATCGGACGAAATCAACGCCCAAGTTCCTATTTTCACCGGAAGCATCCAGAACACCCGGGAAGGACCAGAGGGGAGCCCTGGGGCCCCCACACCACACCCCGGCGCGGCCAGGGGGGGCCGCGCCCCCCTATAGTGTGGGCCCCCCAGGAGCCCTCCTGCGCCGCCTCTTCGCCTATATAAAGCCCCTGGATTGAAAACCCTGAGACGCTTGACGAAACCCACAGAAACCTTCCAGAGCCGCCGCCATCGCGAAGCCAAGATCTGGGGGACAGGAGTCTCTGTTCCGGCACGCTGCCGGAGCGGGGAAGTGCCCCCGGAAGGCTTCTCCATCGACACCGCTGCCATCTCCACCGCCATCTTCATCACCGCTGCTGCTCCCATGAGGAGGGAGTAGTTCTCCATCGAGGCTCGGGGCTGTACCGGTAGCTATGTGGTTCATCTCTCTCCCATGTACCTCAATACAATGATCTCATGAGCTGCTTTACATGATTGAGATTCATATGAGTTTGTATCACAATTTATCTATGTGCTACTCTAGCAAAGTTATTAAAGTAGTTCTATTCCTCCTGCACGTGTGTAAAGGTGACAGTGTGTGCACCGTGTTAGTACTTGGTTTATGCTATGATCATGATCTCTTGTAGATTGCAAAGTTAACTATTGCTATGATAATATTGATGTGATCTATTCCTCCTACATATGCATGAAGGTGACAGTGTGCATGCTATGTTAGTACTTGGTTTAGTCTATTGATCTATCTTACACTATAAGGTTACTTAAACATGAGCATTATTGTGGAGCTTGTTAACTCCGGCATTGAGGGTTCGTGTAATCCTACGCAATGTGTTCATCATCCAACAAAAGTGTAGAGTATGCATTTATCTATTCTGTTATGTGATCAATGTTGAGAGTGTCCACTAGTGAAAGTGTAATCCCTAGGCCTTGTTCCTAAATACTGCGTTACTACTGCTTGTTTACTATTTTACTGCGTTACTACTGCTGCAATACTACCACCATCAACTACACGCCAGCAAGCTATTTTCTGGCACCGTTGCTACTGCTCATATATATTCATACCACCTGTATTTCACTATCTCTTCGCCGAACTAGTGCACCTATTAGGTGTGTTGGGGACACAAGAGACTTCTTGCTTTGTGGTTGCAGGGTTGCATGAGAGGGATATCTTTGACCTCTTCCTCCCTGAGTTCGATAAACCTTGGGTGATCCACTTAAGGGAAAACTTGCTGCTGTTCTACAAACCTCTGCTCTTGGAGGCCCAACACTGTCTGCAGGAAAGGAGGGGGAACGTAGACATCACTGTACGCATCACACCTTCCTCTTGGGGTTCCCAATGGACGCGTGCTGTACGCGTATCAATGACATAAAGTATGTATAAAACATGTGAGTATCATCATAAAAGTAGCATTGAACATAAGAAATTATCGATACGTTGGAGACGTATCAGCATCCCCAAGCTTAGTTCCTACTCGTCCCGAGTAGGTAAACGATAACAAAGATAATTTCTGAAGTGATATGTCATCATAATCTTGATCAATACTATTGTAAGCACATGTAATGAATGCAGCGATTCGAAGCAATGGTAAAAACAATGAGTAAACAACTGAATCATATAGCAAAGACTTTTCATGAATAATACTTTCAAGACAAGCATCAATAAGTCTTGCATAAGAGTTAACTCATAAAGCAATAAATTCAAAGTAAAGGCATTGAAGCAACACAAAGGAAGATTAAGTTTCAGCGGTTGCTTTCAACTTGTAACATGTATATCTCATGGATAGTTGTCAACATAAAGTAATATAATAAGTGCAATAAGCAAGTATGTAAGAATCAATGCACAGTTAACACAAGTGTTTGCTTCATAAGATGGAGAGAAATGGGTAAACTGACTCAACATAAAAGTAGAAGAATGGCCCTTCGCAGAGGGAAGCATTGATTGCTATATTTGTGCTAGAGCTTTTATTTTGAAAACAAGAAACAATTTTGTCAACAGTAGTAATAAAGCATATGCATTATGTAAATTATATCCTACAAGTTGCAAGCCTCATGCATAGTATACCAATAGTGCCCGCACCTTGTCCTAATTAGCTCGGATTAACATGGATTATCATCGCAATACATATGTTTTAACCAAGTGTCGCAAAGGGGTACCTCTATGCCGCATGTACAAAGGTCTAAGGAGAAAGCTCGCATAAGAGATAAAATACATAAGTACATATTGAATACCACAATAGTTTTTAGACTATTTGTCCCATGAGCTATATATTGCAAAGGCGAAGAATGGAAATTTAAAGGTAGAACTCAAGCAATTTACTTTGGAATGGAGGAGAAATACCATGTAGTAGGTAGGTATGGTGGACACAAATGGCATAGTGTTTGGCTCAAGGATTTTGGATGCATGAGAAGTATTCCCTCTCAATACACGGCTTAGGCTAGGGGTTATTTGAAACAAACACAAGTATGAACCGGTACAGCAAGACTTACATAAAAGACATATTGCAAGCATTATAAGACTCTACACCGTCTTCCTTGTTGTTCGACCCTTACTAGAAAATATCTAGACCTTAGAGAGACCAATCATGCAAACCAAATTTTAGCAAGCTCTATGTATTTCTTCACTAATAGGTGCAATGTATATGATGCAAGAGCTTAAACATGAGCACAACAATTGCCAAGTATCACATTATTCAAGATATTATACCAATTACCACATGTAGCATTTCCTGTTTCCAACCATATAACAATTTAACGAAGCAGTTCAACCTTCGCCATGAACATTATGAGTAAAGCTAAGGAAATATTTGTCCATATGCAACAGCGGAGCGTGTCTCTCTCCAACACAATGAATGCTAGGATCCACTTTATTCAAACAAAACAAAAATAAAAACATACAGACGCTCCAAGTAAAGCACATAAGATGTGATGGAATAAAAATATAGTTTCATTAGAGGAACCTCATAATGTTGTCGATGAAGAAGGGGATGCTTTGGGCATCCCCAAGCTTAGATGCTTGAGTCTTCTTGAAATATGCAGGGATGAACCACCGGGGCATCCCCAAGCTTAGAGCTTTCACTCTCCTTGATCATATTGTATCATCCAGCTCTCTTGATCCTTGAAAACTTCCTCCACACCAAACTCAAAACAACTCATTAGAGGGTTAGTGCATAATCAAAATTCACATGTTCAGAGGTGACATAATCATTCTTAATACTTCTGGACATTGCACAAAGCTACTGAAAGTTAATGGAATAAAGAAATCCATCAAACATAGCAAAACAGGCAATGCGAAATAAAAGGCAGAATCTGTCAAAACAGAACATTCCGTAAAGACGAATTTTTTAGGTGAACCAGACTTGCTCAAATGAAAATGCTCAAATTGAATGAAAGTTGCGTACATATCTGAGGATTACTCACGTAAATTGGCAGATTTTTCTGAGTTACCTACAGAGACTACTGCTCAAATTTATGACAGCAAGAAATCTGTTTCTGCGCAGTAATCCAAATCTAGTATGAACCTTATATACTATCAAAGACTTTACTTGGCACAACAATGCAGTAAAATAAAGATAAGGAGAGGTTGCTACAGTAGTAACAACTTTCAAGACTCAAATATAAAACAAAAGTGCAGAAGTAAAATCATGGGTTGTCTCCCATAAGCGCTTTTCTTTAACGCCTTTCAGCTAGGCGCAGAAAGTGTGTATCAAGTATTATCAAGAGATGAAGCATCAACAGCGGGGTTTGGAGTTTTCTCCACTATGCATTGTATCTTATCTATGTAAGTTTCAGAGGCTCCCTTTTCATTACTCTTAGGCTTGCTATTCTCATCAAACAAATTTTCAGGGACAAGCCAAGCATAGTTATTTTCTAGTGCCTCGCACATTCCTAAGAGCTTGCAAGGTATTGATGTTTTAATATCCCCCTCATAATTAACTTGATTAGTGTACTTTTGTCTATCTTTTTCCATCTTTTCAAGGGTACTAACAAAGTTGGTATAAGAGCCAAGCATATTATATTTAGTAAAGACTTTTCTAGCTTCTCTTGCTACACCACCAAATTCTTTAAGAAGGGTTTCTAATACAAAATCTTTCTTTTCTCCTTCTTCCATATCACTGAGTGTAAGAAACATATGTTGAATCACGGGGTTGAGATTAACAAATCTATACTAAAGAAGCAACAACAATTTCATAAGTAGGAGCAAGTTCTACCAAGTGTCTATCTTCAAAATCTTCAATCGTACTAATATGAGTGAAAAAAATCTTCTATGCTATCTTTCCCAAGGATATACCCTCGGCCTACCGGTACATCTTTAAGAATAAACTTAGGAGGAAACATGATGAAATAAGTAAAGTAAATGTAAGTAACTAATTTTTTTGTGTTTTTAATATGGAGAACGCAAACAAGATAGTAAATAAAGTAAAGCTAACAACTAATTTTTTTGTATTTTTGATATAGTGCAGCAAACAAAGTAGTAAATAAAAGTAAAACAAGACAAAAACAAAGTAAAGAGATTGGAAGTGGAGACTCCCCTTGCACCGTGTCTTGATCTCCCCGGCAACGGCGCCAGAAAAAGAGCTTGATACGCGTACAGCACGCGTCCGTTGGGAACCCCAAGAGGAAGGTGTGATGCGTACAGCGGCAAGTTTTCCCTCAGTAAGAAACCAAGGTTTATCGAACCAGTAGGAGCCAAGAAGCACGTTGAAGGTTGATGGCGGCGGAGTGTAGTGCGGCGCAACACCAGGGATTCCGGCGCCAACGTGGAACCTGCACAACACAACCAAATTACTTTGCCCCAACGTGACAGTGAGATTGTCAATCTCACCGGCTTGCTGTAACAAAAGATTAGATGTATAGTGTGGATGATGATTGCTTGCAGAGAACAGTAGAACAAGTATTGCAGTAGATTGTATTCAATGTAAAAGAATGGACCGGGGTCCACAGTTCACTAGTGGTGTCTCTCCCATAAGATAAATAGCATGTTGGGTGAACAAATTACAGTTGGGCAATTGACAAATAAAGAGGGCATGACCATACACATACATGTTATGATGATTAGTGTGAGATTTAATTGGGCATTACGACAAAGTACATAGACCGCTATCCAGCATGCATCTATGCCTAAAAAGTCCACCTTCAGGTTATCATCCGAACCCCCTCCAGTATTAAGTTGCAAACAACAGACAATTGCATTAAGTATGGTGCGTAATGTAATCAACAAATACATCCTTAGACATAGCATTGATGTTTTATCCCTAGTGGCAACAGCACATCCACAACCTTAGAACTTTCTATCACTGTCCCAAATTTAATGGAGGCATGAACCCACTATCGAGTATAAATACTCCCTCTTGGAGTTACAAGTAACGACTTGGCCAGAGCCTCTACTAATAACGGAGAGCATGCAAGATCATAAACAACACATAGATAATAGATTGATAATCAACATAACATAGCATTCACTATTCATCGGATCCCAACAAACGCAACATGTAGCATTACAAATAGATGATCTTGATCATGTTAGGCAGCTCACAAGATCCAACAATGATAGCACAATTAGGAGAAGACGACCATCTAGCTACTGCTATGGACCCATAGTCCAGGGGTGAACTACTCACACATCACTCTGGAGGCGACCATGGCGGTGAAGAGTCCTCCGGGAGATGATTCCCCTCTCCGGCAGGGTGCCGGAGGCGATCTCCTGAATCCCCCGAGATGGGATTGGCGGCGGCGGTGTCTCTGGAAGGTTTTCCGTATCGTGGCTCTCGGTACTGGGGTATTCGCGACGAAGACTTTAAGTAGGCGAAGAGGTAGGTCAGGCGGCGCCACGAGGGCCCCACACGCTAGGGCCGCGCGGCCAGCACCTGGGCCGCGCCGCCCTGTTGTGTGGGTGCCTCGTCGCCCCACTTCGTTTCCCTTTCGGTGTTCTGGAAGCTTCGTGGAAAATAGGTCCCTGGGCGTTGATTTCGTCCAATTCCGAGAATATTTCCTTACTAGGATTTCTGAAACCAAAAACAGCAGAAAACAGCAACTGACTCTTCGGCATCTCGTTAATAGGTTAGTGCCGGAAAATGCATAAATATGACATAAAGTATGTATAAAATATGTGAGTATCATCATAAAAGTAGCATGGAACATAAGAAATTATCGATACGTTGGAGACGTATCAAGAAGTCTTGCGGGAAGGTCCCCACACATCAGCATGTACATAATCTATAATCCCTTTAGTGGTATGAATGGAAGCATTGAATTAACTCTTTTATGCTTACCAAAAATGCAGTGCTCACAAAACTCAAACTTACTCAAATTGCAGCCATCTAGCAGGTCTCTCATGTGCAATTCTGCCATACCATGTTCCCTCATATGTCCAAGACGCATATGTCACATATTAGTTTTACCAGGTTCATCAGGAATAACAGCAGCAACAATACCAGACAAAGTGCTACCTCTAAGAAAATATAATTTTGCAGAATTCATATCACCAATCATGTGAACGAGAGAAGCTTTTGATACCTTTAGAACTCCACGAGAACCAGAGTGTTTGTACCCATCAACATCAAGGGTGCCGAGACAGATCAGATTTCTGGCCATGCCAGGTATGTGTCTCACATCTGTCAGAGTGCGTGTCATGCCATCATGCATCTTGATCTGAACGGAGCCAATGCCCACGATCTCAAGTGGGTTGTTATCTCCCATACACACAACATCTCCACTCTCCACAAACTCATAAGAACTGAACCAGTCTTTGTTACAACAAATATGAAACGAACATGCAGAATCAAGGATCCACTCATCATTACCAGAAACACAACCAGCAAACACAACTAGGCAATCGACATCAGAATTGTCACTAGAAACAACAGCAGCCTTACCATCACCCTCAGATTTGTTTTTCGGTTGGTAAGTACCGTTTCTTTTCTCCTTGTTCTGCAACTTCCAGCAATCATCAATATTGTGGCTAGATTTCTTACAATACTTGCAGAACTTACCATCTCGTCCCTTGGACTTTGAGCGACCTCTGTCGGTCTTACTCTTATCTCTGTTGTAGTTGTTGTAGTTGTTGTTTCTGTTCTCGGTCCTACCTCAGACCTGCAGTGCTTCTGCCTTAGATGACGAACCCTCTACCTGCACCATAGATTTCATCTTTTCCCTCTGCTGGAGGGCCTCATAAACTTCGGCAATGGTTAGTTCATAACGACTGTATAACAAGGTGTCTCGAAAATTCGCAAAAGAATTAGGCAACGAGACTAACAGTATAAGAGCGAGATCCTCATTATCATATTTTACCTCCATGGACAGCAAATCAGAAACGATCTCTCTAAAGATCGATAGGTGATTCATCATTGATGCACCTTCTTGCAGCTTGTGCGAGAACAACTTCATCTTCACGTGCATCTTACTGGTTAGATCTTTGGACATGCAGATCGATTCCAGTTTCAACCACAGCGCCGCTGCGGATTTTTCAGCCAGCACTTCCTGCAAGATATTGTTGGATAGATGAAGCTGAATTAATGAAAAAGCCTTACGGTCTTTTCTCTTTTCTTCGTCTGTCCAGGTCTTGTCATCTTTCTGGCCAAATCCATCAAACGCCGTGGGTTATCTTATAATCTGATCAACCCTAGCCGGTGGCTTACAAGAGGTATATATACGCGGTTCCAATGATCCGTACCATACCGCGGGGGCTGCCGCCCCCCGCACCCCCTTCGCAGGCGCCCCTGCAGGGCACGCTTCGGCCCAAGCCTCCGGCGATGGGCCACGCTCCGCTCGTCAGAAGTTAGCCTCCCTTTAGTATATGAATTTGGATCACAATACAACATCGAGGCCCTGACTGCGCAGAAAAATGGTGGTGGCGCGAGGGACGGCGATGGCTGGGGTGGCTGGCGAGGTTGGCGGTGAGGCGGCACGATTTGATTGAGAGGGAGAGGAGATTAATGTGAGACTTTTTTTTGGGGAGTGGCATATGTGGCAAGGAAATAATTTCTAATTAATGTGTGTATTGATCTCTGATTTGATATGTGAGGCAAACAAGGTAGGTGAAGGAGAAAATTGCCTCGAAAAGCAAGGGAACGATGGTTGTGAGAGCGGAGACTATGAGATGAGATTGGATGGACAGGATCCGTTTAATAACGACCATCAAACGCGCTGAGGATCAAACGACCAACTCCAATTTAGTAGTAAAGATAACTTACAGTGTTGACTCTCCTGATATGCTATATAGCGCGCTATTTTTTTCCATGCTTACAACAACAACGAAATGGATCAAAAGAAGCAAGACAACAAACTGATATGGAACTGCAACAACCCATACAACATCCCAATTTGACTGCTTATTCACGATTTTGATCTGAATAAGCAGAGTCTTAGGCGTTAATTTCGGGATTGTTGGGCGAGCCCTGGCGCGCTAATATTTCACGCTGCGCACGAGCGACGACCACCGCCGCATTCTCGTTGACAGTTTTGGTACGTTGGTGCGCAATGTACTCTCTGTACTTGATACCCCTGAACTCCACTCCCTGCAGTGCCAGCTCTGGTATCGGCTGGACGACGGTGTCCAGGCATGGCCCGAGCAGGCACACGGACGACATTCTCGCCTGCTCTCCATGGACCATTGCACGGTGGAGCGCTGCCTTGTACCTTCCATTGCTAACAATCTGCAAGCAAGTGTCAGGAAGTTACACATACATAGTTCATGACACACTCCGAAGAAGGTAATTGCTCAGTTGGTCGGTCACCTCAAGCTGATCGCCGGCGATGACGAAGTACGAGTTGGGAATGGGCTTCGCGAGGATCCAACGGCCGTTTTTCTGGACCTGTAGGCCGTCGACGCCGGTCTGGAAGAGAAGAGCGAGTAGGCCGTGGTCAGTGTGAGGCGGCAACCCGACTTCCGGGCCGGCCGGCGGGTATTGGTTCCAGACGATTAGCTGGAAGCAGTCCTCCAGGTTTAGCGCTTCAGCGATGCGGCCGTCGTCAAGCCCCATGCTCTCGGAGATCGCCGCCGTGAGCGCTAGCATCAGACCTCTCGTGCGAGTCGCGTACTCGGTAACATTTACTCTGCCAAACCAATATAATGAGTGCTAGTCCAAGGAAAAAAAGTGCATTAATTTATTTCTGAAAAGTTGCAAAAAAAATAAGTGGCTCGTTTTTGCGTGCCTCAGGTTTGCTGGCTTCTCCGGGCAGTGGAAATCGGGGTGAGTGAAAAACTTCACGTAGTTCCTCCAGTAGGCAGAATTCAAAGACGTCCCGAGGCTAACGGGCGCCATTAGGGTGGGGTTCATGTACTCAGCATTTTCCTCCGCTGGTAAACCGAACATCTCCTTGCACGCGTCCATGGTTGCTCCTTGGAGAGACGCAGGAACACCATGGTTGATGACCTTGTCAGAGATTCACACACACGTAAGCTTTGAACATCAAGTATATAACTATATATGCGCTTTCTTGAATTTCTACGGTGCAAATTTGAGTCGTACTCACGTACCATAAAGAAGCCCCACTCTTCGCACGCCCGACCAAGGTGCCGGATCGCCTCCGACCGTTGAGCGGCGTCGCCATTGACGAGGACGTCGAGGTCAACGACCGGGATACGGTCCTCACTCCACGTTCCAGCGCTGTCACCCTTCTCCTGGTTGTCTGGGAGATCAGGACGGGACATGATTGGTTGATTGTGCAGCAGAGGTCAGGAGGCAGAGACGAGAGGTTAATTAGTGTGAGAGATGAAGCACGAAAACGTCGGTACTTAACCATTTCGCAACGTCGTACCTGGTCAGGCCGACCAAGGCTGTGTAGTGAGGTGCAGGCAGGCTAGGCCAAGGCCGGCCGTGTCGTGGCTTTCTTAGAATCGTATCCTCAACATCACCTTGTGATTTCTTTCAGTAAAGAACATCACCACACCAAATGTTGGACGTGTTTTCCTCTATAAAAAAACACTACTATTACTAAGTAAACAGTTAGTAGGACCGACGACCGAGGCAACAATGACAAAAAAAAAAATACACAATTGTTACTAGGTAAAATATTTCACCACCCATGGATGATCTGTACGTAGTGATGACGGACGAGAAAAGAACTTATGGTCAGACGAACTCTAAAACATTAAAAAATAATTAATGTAAAAAACAATTTATTTAAACACATTATTTTTTGAGGTTAATGGCAGGCACTTTACATCTGATTAGATAGAAAAATATTATTATGTATAAAAAAGTGGTGCAAAGACAGTGAAATACAAGGTCCTACACTCAACCGCACCGAAGCGCCCAACACACCTAATGACCGTCTCCTGTAAAAGTATTAATGTTTTATTTGATCTTAAGCATAATCACTTAGTAACATGGTAATGGAAACTTAATTAAATGAAAATAGATCGTTGAAGCGTACCGTTAATTAAGCTATATGATGTCGTCTAGAAGTCTCGTCCAATTGCAAAGCTCTGTTTTTTTTTTTTAAATCAAGGTCGTCACTTTTGAATATCTCTAACTCAATGTAGCACACAACCAAATTATTAAGCGAACCATCGAAAAAGAAAGTGGATTTGGTCTCCACGAGGTGCGTTGTTGCCCATGAGCATCCTACATTCGGCTCCTCGCATCAAGAATCCTCTCGAGATGGGAGATGGATGTCATCGTGCTAGTTTATCATACGGAGTATGTTATTAAAACCCGGTCTGAGAACGCATTCTTTTTTTTTTTTTTTTGAGAAACACAGTACAAACGTAGACGCCCATATACACGCGCATACACTCACCCCTATGAACGCACACACGCACACCCTACCCCTATGAGCACCTCCGAAAGACTGAGCTGGCGGATTGGATCTTGAAATTGACGAAGTCACCACAGGCGCCTCGCTGTCGACGGGAACGTCGCCTCCCACTGAATGAATATTCCGCCGTTATGAGACACACAGATGTCAAACCTGGGGTTTGAACTCTGGTGGGCTGGGGGTACAACCACCCTGCTAACCACCCAACCTCAGGTTGGTTCTCTGAGAACGCATTCTTTAATGTACATGAGCCGCAGACTAGTTGTGTTGTCACGTGACTACACAGTTTTTCAATGCCACACACATTTTTGTTTTTCACAATGGCCAACCGTGAATGATATTAGTGGACCTGGCTATTAGAAATATAAAAATACCATATTTTGTACACTGATTTTGTCGAGATTATAAGGCAAATCAATATAGTAGATGACAAGAATTTAAACGGCACCGTTATGACTTGATTGAGTCAATTGTGGTGAGGATGTCACTTTATCGATATTATCGTTGTGCCTTTGCACCTATATAAACACATACTCAATGAGAGAAGAACTATCGCTTTTCACATGAAAACTCATATGGTATTAGAGCGGTTAGAGCATCTTCATTGGCGGCCCCGATAGCATTTTGAGGGCTGGCATCGAAAATGGGCTCACACCGGCGCGCCCGAAAAGATACCGGCTAGTTTTCGAGCCCAATAGAAGCGCCGGCAACCCCGTGCCAGCCCCTTCATGGAGGGCGCGAATCGGGTGTGACGGCGCCTCTCGCGGCACGACGGTTTTCGCGGGTGGGGGTGCCTTCACAGCGAGAGAACGTGCGACGGTTCGTATCGGAAACAATGCGGGAAGGTTGGCCGTCGGCATTAATGGCCTCCCGCGTGGAAACCGATGCGGCGAAAAGGGAAGCGACTGGCCACCCGGCGTAAATGCGACGCAGAAGCTGAAGCGCGGCTAGTTGGCACCCCTATTTATACGTACGCCGTCCACCGCCCTCTCACCGTATGCGCTGTCAACACCCGGATTTTTAAGTCCAGATGCCTGTTATGCCATACATCGCAATCCCAGGAATATTGTTGTTGCGAGACATAACAGTTGAATATCATAAGTCATCATTCATTACATATCATAGTCGTCTTACAAATAGATCACATGATCCAATATTACAATAATAGTTGAACTATTGTTTCAACACACATCACAAATACATAGCGGAAGCGTAGATAGAAGGGGACTCTATAGTCCACAGGCCAACGCTTGACGTCAGGAGTAGTCCTAGTTGTCGTAGACGTCCTGCTGTCCATCCTCTTCATACTGCTGCTCCTCTTCATAGTCTGGCCATTTGAATAGCCAGGGACATAGCCGTGAGTACTTTAAAGTACTCGCAAACTAATACTAATGTAAGTACGAACATTTCTGGTAAGGGGGTGCTAAGCTCTAGTTTCTTTTGCATAAAGCCAATTTTAGTTCACAAGTATTTGAAATCAAGACCTTTCATGTGCTAACTAACTCAAGTGGGAACATTAGTGTCATTCCCACAACATTAGTTGTAATTCAAGTCAAACTCACCATTCCCCTTTTCAAGTTCAAGTCACAATTCATATGTCACAGTTTTGTAAAAGGTCTGATGACGGAACAGTATGGCCTTTCCAACCGTCCATAACCGTGGACGCGGCTATTCGAATAGGTTTACACTCTGCAGAGGTTGTACGCTTGTGCCACAACTTTTGATTACATCCGTCAGGGGTAACCCTGAATAATCGTAACTCAGTACGCGGATCATCAACCATAACCTTTCACTTACATTTCCTAGTATAGGCACCTCTCCCCATGAGCTTGGCCTCCCAGTGAAGACCAACTGTCCACCTGGGAACTGCACAGGGCTTGGGCCGGACATTCACCTCATCTTTAACGTCGTTTCTTTTGTGGTGGAGGCAGCTTTCGGCATAACCCCGATGACGCTTGTTTAGAGGGAACCCATACTAAGACACATAAACTTCCAGTTAAGCCCTACCCATAATCAGGTATTGTGGGGGTACTTGTAAATTGGAATGGTATCGCATCCGAACCCAACCATCAGTTTTGGTAAAATTCACCAAGTCATTCACAAGTCATATTCACCTTCAAAATCTTTCAATAGAATGACTCATCATTCCAAGGTTTTCAAAGTTATTTCATTTCACATGTTCCCATCTAGAGTAGTCAATTTTATTTGTTAGCACTAGCAACTAGTCATGAGGGGTGCTAACTAGCTTATAGCTTTCTAGGCTAAGTTTGATGCTCTTGTTCTACTCTATATCTAGACCAAGTGAATCATGAATCCAAAAGTAACTTTGATAAATCAAAATCAATAAAGCTTGTAAAGTAAAACTTGGGATGGGATCATTAAGCATAAAGTAAAATGTGGTGGTGCCTTGCTCTTGTAGAGCTTTGCACTTAGCAAGAATATTAGCTTGCCTTGGTTGGTGTATTGATCAAAATGTTCCTCCTTCTTCTCCGTAGATGTTCTCGTCGTCCCCTTCGTAGCCTTCGGCACTAGCGTCTATAAATACGAATACGGGGTATACAATCACCACACAAGTTCAAGAGCTATAAAAAAGCACACACATAAATCACACCAACTATTCTAGCATTATCACATTGTCATCATGTGGGTTGATATGGTTTTATTCTTAAGAAAAATAATTTCCTCTCATTATATATGTAAATGATAGTTTCCTTTTAATTCTTGAGGAATAATTTCCTCTCATTGAATCTTCTTAAGATTTAATTTCTCAAACCATCACACATGAATTTATGTTGACCTAAGTCAACCATTCATCATCATCATTTGAGAAAATGATTTAAATGAGGTAGAGATACCTCATACCATTTAATAATGCCTATTATGATTTAAAATCTCCAAGTATTTCATGTGAGAGTATTTGACCAGGGGTTCAAACTTCATATGAAAATACTTGGGACAAGATTTAAATGAAGTGATACACCTCATATAATTTACACCAGTAACTAGCATCACTCATTACTATTAAGTGGGTAAATGTGTTGTTTTCTTATTTAGGAAAAATAATTTCCTCTCATACTAAATAAGGTATTACTTTTAATTACTTAGAGAAATAATTTCCTCTCATTATCTTATTAAGATTTAATTTCTCTTATGAATAATATATGACCTAGGTTGACCAAAGTCAACCTCTTCACACTTATCATTTAAGAAAATGATTTAAATGAGGTGAACACCTCATACCTTTTAATCCTAACATGGTAAAGATTTAATATCATCAAATAATTCCATATGAGAATTGATAGCCCATGGTCTCTACCTCATGTAGAATTACTCGAGACAAAGATTTAAATGAGAGGGATACTTCCCATATGATTTAATAATTAGTTGGAACAATTTAAATGCTACTATTGAGGTGGTTTAATATTCTCAAATAACAGGAATGATACCATGTTGACCAAGGTCAACACTTCACATTTATTATTTGAGGAAGGTGATTTAATTGAGATTCATCATCTCATGTGATTTAAACAACTAATGCAACTTAAATACTATGTTGATTTAAATGAGGTGCTACACCTCATAGATTTGACCCCTAATGGTGAACATAATTTAAATGAGATGGTGCACCTCATGCATTTTAATAACACCTAATAATGATTTAACCAACCAGGGTATCTACCTCATGTTGAATTAGTTGAGACAAGATTTAAAGGAGAGGGAAGCTCTCATACATATTAATTCTAGTATAGCAAGGATTTAATATCACCACAATTCATATGAGACCTAAATGACTAGAGTCTCTACTTCATTTGGGATTGGTGGTGACCAGATTTAAATGAGAGAAACTCTCTCATAAGATTTCTTAATAGTTTTGGACAATATCTTTGACTAGAAATAGCCATAAAGTCATTTAAATCAACTAAGCCATGATCATTTAAGGTAGGCATGGCATATTTTTGTAGAAACAATTAGTATAAGTGAAAAGTGAATTATTGGAGGTGGGATTAACTGAAAAGCATTTATGGTTGATTTTTAAGAATTATTATAAGGCAGAAAAGTCCCTGCCTTGTTTATTTTGTCACTTTAATTCTACAACATATTTTGATTTGAATCCAGTGTGGTTGGATGGGGCCTTTCATGAGCTTTATAAATATATCAAATTTGTAAAATTTGGCTCAGTAGATTTGTCCCTATTAAATTTTGAAACTAGCATCAGATTGCAAATTAAATGAAAAAGAATTAATCCAGTTTGAATTCAAACGGGGGCGGGAAAGTAAACGGGCCAGGTGGAGAACGAGGGAGTTGGGCCGGCCCAGCTATGCCCGCGGCGCACACGGGCCAGCTGACAGCGTGGGGCAGGGTTGTCAGTGGCTACGAATTCCCGAAACGGTATGGACAGATGCTGGCCATTGGATTAAAAGAAGGATCGACGGCGGTTGTTCATCCTCGTCGACGACGAGCTCCGGCGAGGTCCTAACCCTACTGGCGGCCATGGGGGTCCAGGGAGAGGTCTTACCGGTGTCTAGCGGGGTCGGCGAGGCGGGCAAACGACCGAGGCGACGTCGGCGAGTCGAGGGAGGGTCGCGGCGGAGCTTGGGGTGGAGGAAATCAACGGCGGCGCTGAGCTTCGGTGGCGGCGGACTCCGTCCAAATTCCGGCGATGGTGGGCGTAATTGAGGTGGAGAAGGGGTCGAGGAGAGCGAGTGAGAAGAGGGGAGGCCGATGGTGTGCTCGGTTAGCTCGGGGAGGGGCTCTATTTATAGAGTTGAGGTGAGGCCGAGGGGTGCTGGCAAGGTTGACGGTGGCGCGGCGTTTCCAGGACGCGAAGGGGCAGGGTGAGGTAGGCGTTCGGTAGGTGACGTTGAGGCGGTCCTAGCGCGCGTCGTGGCGCTGCAGGGGAGTGACGGAGGAGGGCATGCGACGTTGGGTCCTGTCGTACCCGTGGCGGAGGACGGCGAAGGTGGCATGGGCTACAGCGCTCGAGCGAGCCAATGGGCATGTCCAGGAGGTTGCTGAGGTCATGGCGGTCCTGTGGGCGAGAGGAGAGGTCGCGAGGTGGTCAGAGTCGGCGGGTCGCGTGCGTGCACTGTGGTGGCCGTGGCATGAACTGGCGTGCTCTGGGCGTGGTGATCACGTCGAGGCACGTCACGTTCTGGTACGGGTGGTGCACTAGGTCGTCGATGGTCGTGTCCAGCAGGTGCAGGGGATCATGGCCAAGCTTCGACATGGTGAGAGAGAGAGGAAGAGAGTGAGCAAGTGGTGGCATGGTGGTGACTCGGGTGGGCCGGCATGGGCTGGTTTTGGTCATGGTGACCAAGGTCCAGTGCTTGCAGGTGCTTGGACTGATGATGGGAGGTGTGATGGAGTTCCAGGGCCTCAGAGATGGTCAGGGTTGGACTTGGTCCAACCAAAATCCTAGCATGGGCACAAGAATAGGTGCTGCCCACAAGGTGTTTGTGGAAATGGCCGAAAGAGAAAAGTTTTCAAATTTTGGAATTTCCTTTGGTGGATCTCATTCATATAATCATGGAGATATAATGGTGGTGGTGGTGGTCAATTTGGTGTTGTTTTGCAAAGTTTCAAAAAGTGGAGGAATCTTCTCTTTATTTCAAAGTCCCTACTTGTCAAAATGTTTCTGGTCAACCTGGTCAAAGTTAGCCTGGGTGGTCAACATCAAAGTTGTTCACTTTGACTTGTTCTTGGATGACATGGTCATAGTTGACCAAGTTTGGTTGAAGAAAAGTCAAAGCCAGAGGGGTAAAGAGGGGATCATGTTAAAAATCACACAAATGACCATCATCACATGTGAGATGGTTTTGAGATTTCCTTTGATTTGATTCTTGTTTCTTTGATGCAATTGTGTTTTTTATCATATATAAGTATTCTACAAGCAATGGATCAAGCATTGGTGGCCTTGGTTGAAGATTTGCAAATTGGGCTAAGTGTATGTGAGTGAATTTTGGGGATTTTCTCCCTATTTGATTTCTCCCCATTTGATTTGACTTTTGTTGACTCTAATGTGATTCTTATTAGTTTAGAAACATTTTCAAACCATTGAATCCATTTCAAAAGGTCTTGATCAAAGATTTTCAAAATTGGCCATAACACATAAGAGGTGAGGTTCAAGTTTTATTATTTTTGTAAATTGTTCCCCTTGCTTCACTTGGACATGGGTTAGGGTTGATTTAGTGTTATATTAGGTTGAGAGATGGTTTCACACCATTTGGTCAAGGTTTAAAGTCATAGGGCAAAAATTGGATATTATGGCTATGTGTCACATATGCCTCTATGCATATGTTGCATTTGTGTTTTACTTTGACTTTGCTTGACCCAAAATGGTGTTGTTGAGTGTTGAAATGGTATATGGAAGTGATCCAACCATTCACCACATGTATTAGGGTCAAGATTCTTAAATTCACATATTTGCTATTTTACTCTCATATGCCTCTATGGCATTTTTAGTTTCCTTTTTATTTTCTTTGGAAACCACTTGGATTTGGTTTGATAAGTACTAGGTAAGGTATATGAAGGTTTTCCAAACCTCTAAGCAAAGTAGAAAAGATTAGGGTAAGGTTTTATGAACATAGCCCTAGGCACATATGCCTCTTTCTTAGTTAATTTCCTTTTATTTTAATTTAACTAGGGTGGTGAAGAGAGGGGTGAGATTTAGGGTTTAGTGGGGTTCACAAAGGTTCACCACCATTTAGTATAAATAATAAAGGTAGGGTTCAAGATTTACCTATTAGGGCTATATGTCCCCATATGTCTTTTATTTTATTTTGGGTTTCTCAAAATTGATCCAAAATGATTTCTGGAGAAGATTAGGGTTTAAGGTTTTTCTTATTTGATTTCTTTCTCTTTTATTTTATTGGGTTGGTGACCTTCACTTGATCACTTTAGGGTTTTAGGGTTTAGCACATAAGCATAATAACACTCATCATGGCAAAACACAAGATTTAAACCAGATCTATATGTATCAATCTTATTTCAATAAAAGTTTTTGTTGGTTCCAAAATTTGAAACTAGGGAAAAATCATTTTGTTTGTTTTGAAATTTTTGGGATGTTACAAACCCTTCCCCCTTAAACAAATCTCGTCCCGAGATTTTAAGAAAAGTTAGGTTCCTAAGAAAGATTGAGCAGTGAGATTAACAGGGGAACATACTTGGCATGGCCTGGGGTGCTTCCTGTGCTTCGGTGGTATTCAAGCGGTAGTAACGACCGTTGCGGTTGTTTGGGTAGTTTGGGGCAGACTTTCTTCCAGTTGCGACACAGCGCTGCTGCTGGGCAGGTGCAGCGGTATTGGCGGCAATCCTGGCAAGCTTTTTGGGGCACTCATTGGAGAAGTGACCCACAACTCCACATTCATAGCAGGTTACCGTTGACTTGTCCTTTTGGGCAATGGGTACAACATTGCTTCCAGTCCTTGGGGCATTGTTGGCGGCTTTCATCGGGCACTTTTTAGAGTAATGACCAGTAACACCACATGCATAGCAAGTCACAGTGGACTTGTCTCTGGGGGCATGGTTGGGTAATGGGATGAGTTGCTCCAGTGATGCTATCCTCACGCGGAGGCGAGCAATGAGGTAGTCCTTCTTGGCGTGCTGATGACGAAGTGCCTTGCGCTCCATTGCAAGGATGTTGATGGTGTCAGTCATCTTGGCGTGCTTAATGTGCATCTGGTTGGCTTGGGCACGGGGGTTGTCGCGGGTAGGAGGGGCCATCTGAACAATGAGGTAGATCATAAGATAAAGGGGGAATTTCTATGGTTTGGTTGAGATAAAATTTGAAAAGTTCCAAACTTGAGTAGTGTTGAGGGGGTACAACCAACAACACTTTTTCATTCATACCAAGCATCACATATTACAAATCTAACACACCGTTGGTTTGAAGAACCATTCATCGCTCTACGATACAAGGGGAATCCTGATACAACTCACACCTACTTAAGTGCTGGGGTGATACTACTCTTCCGGGTGGATTCTTCTTCTTCACGGGTGAGGTGCTTGGCGAGAGGCGAGGGCGTTGTCCAAATCCCTGCGGGTTTTGTACTGCCTGAAGTCCTGAGGTGCTTCATAGTGGTTCATCTCCGGGGGTGGGGGCATGATCATCGGTCTTCCCATGGAGTCATGTCTTGGGTAGTAGATGAAGCGAGTGTTCTTGATCTTGTCCTCATTTTGTCCACACAGACGGGAAATTGCTTCTTGCATAGCTTTGTCTAGTCCTTCCTTCCAAGTGTTTCCCGTTACAGAAAACCATATGGTTTCCCATACCGGGGCATCAAGCTTCCTTCGTAGATCAGTAGAAACGTCCCACTGAGGTGGTTCTCCTAACTGAGCTTTGAGGGGTATTCCGAAGAACTCGGGATACGGGTGTCCTAGATAGTCCAATAGTTGCTTCAACTCCTTTTCGAACCTTAGGTCGCCTCCGGAACCAAGCTGATAGGACTCCCATTGGTACTTCATCTGTGAGCAATTAGGATAAGTAAGTTAAAGAGGTAGTCAAGTGTGCAACATTTAGGTAGGCTTGTAAAGAAACTAGAGTATAGATTTCTCATTTTTGCAAAAGATCTCAAAGATAAGAGTGAGAATAAGTTTTTCACAAATATTCACTTCATGGGTTTTTGAAACTGGGTTTTTCAGACGTCCATTCTAACTAGGGTCTCCTAAGGTCAAACAATGGCTCTGATACCAACTTGTCAACACCCGGATTTTTAAGTCCAGATGCCTGTTATGCCATACATCGCAATCCCAGGAATATTGTTGTTGCGAGACATAACAGTTGAATATCATAAGTCATCATTCATTACATATCATAGTCGTCTTACAAATAGATCACATGATCCAATATTACAATAATAGTTGAACTATTGTTTCAACACACATCACAAATACATAGCGGAAGCGTAGATAGAAGGGGACTCTATAGTCCACAGGCCAACGCTTGACGTCAGGAGTAGTCCTAGTTGTCGTAGACGTCCTGCTGTCCATCCTCTTCATACTGCTGCTCCTCTTCATAGTCTGGCCATTTGAATAGCCAGGGACACAGCCGTGAGTACTTTAAAGTACTCGCAAACTAATACTAATGTAAGTACGAACATTTCTGGTAAGGGGGTGCTAAGCTCTAGTTTCTTTTGCATAAAGCCAATTTTAGTTCACAAGTATTTGAAATCAAGACCTTTCATGTGCTAACTAACTCAAGTGGGAACATTAGTGTCATTCCCACAACATTAGTTGTAATTCAAGTCAAACTCACCATTCCCCTTTTCAAGTTCAAGTCACAATTCATATGTCACAGTTTTGTAAAAGGTCTGATGATGGAACAGTATGGCCTTTCCAACCGTCCATAACCGTGGACGCGGCTATTCGAATAGGTTTACACTCTGCAGAGGTTGTACGCTTGTGCCACAACTTTTGATTACATCCGTCAGGGGTAACCCTGAATAATCGTAACTCAGTACGCGGATCATCAACCATAACCTTTCACTTACATTTCCTAGTATAGGCACCTCTCCCCATGAGCTTGGCCTCCCAGTGAAGACCAACTGTCCACCTGGGAACTGCACAGGGCTTGGGCCGGACATTCACCTCATCTTTAACGTCGTTTCTTTTGTGGTGGAGGCAGCTTTCGGCATAACCCCGATGACGCTTGTTTAGAGGGAACCCATACTAAGACACATAAACTTCCAGTTAAGCCCTACCCATAATCAGGTATTGTGGGGGTACTTGTAAATTGGAATGGTATCGCATCCGAACCCAACCATCAGTTTTGGTAAAATTCACCAAGTCATTCACAAGTCATATTCACCTTCAAAATCTTTCAATAGAATGACTCATCATTCCAAGGTTTTCAAAGTTATTTCATTTCACATGTTCCCATCTAGAGTAGTCAATTTTATTTGTTAGCACTAGCAACTAGTCATGAGGGGTGCTAACTAGCTTATAGCTTTCTAGGCTAAGTTTGATGCTCTTGTTCTACTCTATATCTAGACCAAGTGAATCATGAATCCAAAAGTAACTTTGATAAATCAAAATCAATAAAGCTTGTAAAGTAAAACTTGGGATGGGATCATTAAGCATAAAGTAAAATGTGGTGGTGCCTTGCTCTTGTAGAGCTTTGCACTTAGCAAGAATATTAGCTTGCCTTGGTTGGTGTATTGATCAAAATGTTCCTCCTTCTTCTCCGTAGATGTTCTCGTCGTCCCCTTCGTAGCCTTCGGCACTAGCGTCTATAAATACAAATACGGGGTATACAATCACCACACAAGTTCAAGAGCTATAAAAAAGCACACACATAAATCACACCAACTATTCTAGCATTATCACATTGTCATCATGTGGGTTGATATGGTTTTATTCTTAAGAAAAATAATTTCCTCTCATTATATATGTAAATGATAGTTTCCTTTTAATTCTTGAGGAATAATTTCCTCTCATTGAATCTTCTTAAGATTTAATTTCTCAAACCATCACACATGAATTTATGTTGACCTAAGTCAACCATTCATCATCATCATTTGAGAAAATGATTTAAATGAGGTAGAGATACCTCATACCATTTAATAATGCCTATTATGATTTAAAATCTCCAAGTATTTCATGTGAGAGTATTTGACCAGGGGTTCAAACTTCATATGAAAATACTTGGGACAAGATTTAAATGAAGTGATACACCTCATATAATTTACACCAGTAACTAGCATCACTCATTACTATTAAGTGGGTAAATGTGTTGTTTTCTTATTTAGGAAAAATAATTTCCTCTCATACTAAATAAGGTATTACTTTTAATTACTTAGAGAAATAATTTCCTCTCATTATCTTATTAAGATTTAATTTCTCTTATGAATAATATATGACCTAGGTTGACCAAAGTCAACCTCTTCACACTTATCATTTAAGAAAATGATTTAAATGAGGTGAACACCTCATACCTTTTAATCCTAACATGGTAAAGATTTAATATCATCAAATAATTCCATATGAGAATTGATAGCCCATGGTCTCTACCTCATGTAGAATTACTCGAGACAAAGATTTAAATGAGAGGGATACTTCCCATATGATTTAATAATTAGTTGGAACAATTTAAATGCTACTATTGAGGTGGTTTAATATTCTCAAATAACAGGAATGATACCATGTTGACCAAGGTCAACACTTCACATTTATTATTTGAGGAAGGTGATTTAATTGAGATTCATCATCTCATGTGATTTAAACAACTAATGCAACTTAAATACTATGTTGATTTAAATGAGGTGCTACACCTCATAGATTTGACCCCTAATGGTGAACATAATTTAAATGAGATGGTGCACCTCATGCATTTTAATAACACCTAATAATGATTTAATATCATCAACTAATTCAATATGAGATTTAACCAACCAGGGTATCTACCTCATGTTGAATTAGTTGAGACAAGATTTAAAGGAGAGGGAAGCTCTCATACATATTAATTCTAGTATAGCAAGGATCTAATATCACCACAATTCCTATGAGACCTAAATGACCAGAGTCTCTACTTCATTTGGGATTGGTGGTGACCAGATTTAAATGAGAGAAACTCTCTCATAAGATTTCTTAATAGTTTTGGACAATATCTTTGACTAGAAATAGCCATAAAGTCATTTAAATCAACTAAGCCATGATCATTTAAGGTAGGCATGGCATATTTTTGTAGAAACAATTAGTATAAGTGAAAAGTGAATTATTGGAGGTGGGATTAACTGAAAAGCATTTATGGTTGATTTTTAAGAATTATTATAAGGCAGAAAAGTCCCTGCCTTGTTTATTTTGTCACTTTAATTCTACAACATATTTTGATTTGAATCCAGTGTGGTTGGATGGGGCCTTTCATGAGCTTTATAAATATATCAAATTTGTAAAATTTGGCTCAGTAGATTTGTCCCTATTAAATTTTGAAACTAGCATCAGATTGCAAATTAAATGAAAAAGAATTAATCCAGTTTGAATTCAAACGGGGGCGGGAAAGTAAACGGGCCAGGTGGAGAACGAGGGAGTTGGGCTGGCCCAGCTATGCCCGCGGCGCACACGGGCCAGCTGACAGCGTGGGGCAGGGTTGTCAGTGGCTACGAATTCCCGAAACGGTATGGACAGATGCTGGCCATTGGATTAAAAGAAGGATCGACGGCGGTTGTTCATCCTCGTCGACGACGAGCTCCGGCGAGGTCCTAACCCTACTGGCGGCCATGGGGGTCCAGGGAGAGGTCTTACCGGCGTCTAGCGGGGTCGGCGAGGCGGGCAAACGACCGAGGCGACGTCGGCGAGTCGAGGGAGGGTCGCGGCGGAGCTTGGGGTGGAGGAAATCAACGGCGGCGCTGAGCTTCTGTGGCGGCGGACTCCGTCCAAATTCCGGCGATGGTGGGCGTAATTGAGGTGGAGAAGGGGTCGAGGAGAGCGAGTGAGAAGAGGGGAGGCCGATGGTGTGCTCGGTTAGCTCGGGGAGGGGCTCTATTTATAGAGTTGAGGTGAGGCCGAGGGGTGCTGGCAAGGTTGACGGTGGCGCGGCGTTTCCAGGACGCGAAGGGGCAGGGTGAGGTAGGCGTTCGGTAGGTAACGTTGAGGCGGTCCTAGCGTGCGTCGTGGCGCTGCAGGGGAGTGACGGAGGAGGGCATGCGACGTTGGGTCCTGTCGTACCCATGGCGGAGGACGGCGAAGGTGGCGTGGGCTACAGCGCTCGAGCGAGCCAATGGGCATGTCCAGGAGGTTGCTGAGGTCATGGCGGTCCTGTGGGCGAGAGGAGAGGTCGCGAGGTGGTCAGAGTCGGCGGGTCGCGTGCGTGCACTGTGGTGGCCGTGGCATGAACTGGCGTGCTCTGGGCGTGGTGATCACGTCGGGGCACGTCACGTTCTGGTACGGGTGGTGCACTAGGTCGTCGATGGTCGTGTCCAGCAGGTGCAGGGGATCATGGCCAAGCTTACTGACATGGTGAGAGAGAGAGAGGAAGAGAGTGAGCAAGTGGTGGCATGGTGGTGACTCGGGTGGGCCGGCATGGGCTGGTTTTGGTCATGGTGACCAAGGTCCAGTGCTTGCAGGTGCTTGGACTGATGATGGGAGGTGTGATGGAGTTCCAGGGCCTCAGAGATGGTCAGGGTTGGACTTGGTCCAACCAAAATCCTAGCATGGGCACAAGAATAGGTGCTGCCCACAAGGTGTTTGTGGAAATGGCCGAAAGAGAAAAGTTTTCAAATTTTGGAATTTCCTTTGGTGGATCTCATTCATATAATCATGGAGATATAATGGTGGTGGTGGTGGTCAATTTGGTGTTGTTTTGCAAAGTTTCAAAAAGTGGAGGAATCTTCTCTTTATTTCAAAGTCCCTACTTGTCAAAATGTTTCTGGTCAACCTGGTCAAAGTTAGCCTGGGTGGTCAACATCAAAGTTGTTCACTTTGACTTGTTCTTGGATGACATGGTCATAGTTGACCAAGTTTGGTTGAAGAAAAGTCAAAGCCAGAGGGGTAAAGAGGGGATCATGTTAAAAATCACACAAATGACCATCATCACATGTGAGATGGTTTTGAGATTTCCTTTGATTTGATTCTTGTTTCTTTGATGCAATTGTGTTTTTTTATCATATATAAGTATTCTACAAGCAATGGATCAAGCATTGGTGGCCTTGGTTGAAGATTTGCAAATTGGGCTAAGTGTATGTGAGTGAATTTTGGGGATTTTCTCCCTATTTGATTTCTCCCCATTTGATTTGACTTTTGTTGACTCTAATGTGATTCTTATTAGTTTAGAAACATTTTCAAACCATTGAATCCATTTCAAAAGGTCTTGATCAAAGATTTTCAAAATTGGCCATAACACATAAGAGGTGAGGTTCAAGTTTTATTATTTTTGTAAATTGTTCCCCTTGCTTCACTTGGACATGGGTTAGGGTTGATTTAGTGTTATATTAGGTTGAGAGATGGTTTCACACCATTTGGTCAAGGTTTAAAGTCATAGGGCAAAAATTGGATATTATGGCTATGTGTCACATATGCCTCTATGCATATGTTGCATTTGTGTTTTACTTTGACTTTGCTTGACCCAAAATGGTGTTGTTGAGTGTTGAAATGGTATATGGAAGTGATCCAACCATTCACCACATGTATTAGGGTCAAGATTCTTAAATTCACATATTTGCTATTTTACTCTCATATGCCTCTATGGCATTTTTAGTTTCCTTTTTATTTTCTTTGGAAACCACTTGGATTTGGTTTGATAAGTACTAGGTAAGGTATATGAAGGTTTTCCAAACCTCTAAGCAAAGTAGAAAAGATTAGGGTAAGGTTTTATGAACATAGCCCTAGGCACATATGCCTCTTTCTTAGTTAATTTCCTTTTATTTTAATTTAATTAGGGTGGTGAAGAGAGGGGTGAGATTTAGGGTTTAGTGGGGTTCACAAAGGTTCACCACCATTTAGTATAAATAATAAAGGTAGGGTTCAAGATTTACCTATTAGGGCTATATGTCCCCATATGTCTTTTATTTTATTTTGGGTTTCTCAAAATTGATCCAAAATGATTTCAGGAGAAGATTAGGGTTTAAGGTTTTTCTTATTTGATTTCTTTCTCTTTTATTTTATTGGGTTGGTGACCTTCACTTGATCATTTTAGGGTTTTAGGGTTTAGCACATAAGCATAATAACACTCATCATGGCAAAACACAAGATTTAAACCAGATCTATATGTATCAATCTTATTTCAATAAAAGTTTTTGTTGGTTCCAAAATTTGAAACTAGGGAAAAATCATTTTGTTTGTTTTGAAATTTTTGGGATGTTACAGCCGCGCTGCCCTCTCCTCTCCACCACCGCCACCGCGCCATCATGTCCTCTCCACCACAACAATGCCACAATGGCTCCATACGGCGTACTCCATGCTCGGCCGCAAAGGCCGCACGCCGCGTGCGGTGCCCCAACCACCACCGCTGCCGCCGCAGCCCGACGCGGACTACAGCTCCGACGACCCAGTCAACCCACGGTTCGAGGTGTGGGACGAGGCGTACGTCGCAGATGCAGAAGCTGGGGTAGCGAAGGAGGCGGCGCAGTGGGGCGAGCAGCCGCAGGCCCCCGCCGACACGGAGCAGGCGGCGATCCTGGCGTCCTTGAACGCGCAACGCTTTCGGAGGCTGAAGGAGGAGGAGCGTGAGTTCATCAACGAATTTCGAGGACGCCGTCGAGATCTCGCGCCAGCGAGCGGCCACGGAGGAGGCGGGACGCCTCCTCATGGCGGCGGAGCGAAAAAAGCTCATCGAGCTGAACGCTCATCGCCACGCCGAGGCGTTCGCTCGCGAGCAAGCGAGGCTCGCCCAGAACGAGGCGTCTCGGCGATGGCTGGCTGGCGCAAGGGGACAACGCCGCCAGCAAGCTCCTGCGACGCCGACCGGCATGCTCCACCATCAGATGCGCGAAGCAAGGGCGAGTGGTGGGCACGGACGCAGGCGGCAAAGGGGAAGAACGACGATGAGGCAGGCCTGTCGCGCCCCCCAACCGACGGCCACTAGATTAGGGTTATGTTTAAGTTTTATTTATGTTTAAATTTGAGTAACTTTTGTATAAATTTCTTATTAATTTTGATTTTAAATGTCATTTTAAATTTAAATTTCTATTGGGGATGCCGTATGAGGAGCGCCGACAGAGCACCGGCGCTCCCATACGGCAGTGTCGGCATCCCTGCTGACGCCTATTTGGAGGGCCACCGGTGGAGATGCTCTTAGTCTCACGACACCAATCCTAGAGTTTCACAAAAGTTCTGCGTCGCCCTCAACGTCGAGGAGATTTCTCCTCACGGCACGGCACCCCGTCTTGATAAAAAAATCGAATCGCTTCATTAGTTCTTACATAATTTCAAAATTCCAGCTTTCCTATATTAGATCTATATATCAGTCAAATAAATCGGTGACACAAAATCCGGTGTAAACTATTGAATAATTTCAGTGGCGCGCGGCGGTCTTCGTGCGATCAGCGCCGTGGCTGCCCCTCCACGCCGCGCATGTGTGGGGACGAGAGACATGCGACGCGATCACTCCACGTTCCAGCGCTATCACCCTTCTCCTTGGAGTCAGGACGGGACATGATTGGTTGATTGTGCAGCAGAGGTCAGGAGGCAGAGACGACAGGTTAGTGTTTGAGATGAAGCACAAAGATGACGGTACTTAACCATTTTGCAACGTCGTCTCTGGTCAGGCCGACTAAGGCCGTGTAGTGAGGTGCAGGCAGGCAGGCCAAGGCCGGCCGTGTGTCGTGGCTTTCTTGGAATCGTATCCTCAACATCACCTTGTGATTTTCTTGCGGAAAAGAATATCACCATGGCCGGCGCTTGCCCGAGCTTCCTTCCTGTGCGTCCGAAGCATGAAGCGTCAGTAGCTTGGAACCGATGAGCTGTGGTGGGCAAAATTGATGGGTTTTTTTTTTTTTGGGTAGAATCGGCAAACTCCTTTCACCTGTCACGTGGAGAACTAGTCGCTAGTGGGCTTTGAGCGGTTCCTGCATCGCACCGAGGTTTTGGACTGCCCGCGACCGTTGAGCGACGTCCTCATTGACGAGGACGGACGTCGAGGTCGACGTACAAGGTTGATACGATCCACGTTCGAAAGCTGCCACCCTTCTCCTGGAACTCTGGGAGTCTGCGAGGTCAGGGCGGGACATGATTGGCTGATTGTGCAGCGGACGACGGCAGAGTCAGAGACGAGAGGTTAGTGTTGCAGACGAAGCGCAAATTAAGGTTACTACCACTAGTAGAAAATGGGCAACAGTCCCGGTTTATTTGGGTCATCAGTTCCAGTTTTCGAACCGGGACAAAACAGGCGGGACTAAAGGCTCAAACCTTTAATCCCGGTTCAAATATGCACCGGGACCAAAGGCCTCGCCACGTGGTGCGGCCAGGGGGCTCGTGGTGGAGGACCTTTGGTCCCAGAGGGTCTCTACCGCGGCAGAGAAAACTGACCGTTTATCTGCCGCGACAAAGTTTCAAGTTTTTATATTATTCATTCAATTCTGCAATGTATATATCATTCAAGAAACCACAAGCGTCATCATGTATATATAGACATCGTCATGAAATACAGCACAAGTAATGCATGTTTACAATATATAAAGCTGGGCCAAAGGTATCATATCTATTCATATCCCTAACTTATAAGTACGAACTCCCGATGGTATTCTCCATTTCGAGCTATGACCTCGCTAAGAAAGAATCCCGCAATTTCCTCTTGAATTGCTCATATGCGATCCTCCGTTAGGAGAGAGTCCCGCATGCGTTCCATCTAAATTAAAAAAAGAAGATAAATATATATGAATGGAACTCAATACAATTGATGGTAATAAAATAAGATTAATTGTGAAAAAATGTTCACGTACACGAGTGGCTTGTATAGCCTCTTCCGGGTCCCTCTGATAGGTCATCTCGCGAATGAACTCGCAGACGTAGTATCTACATAAGTTTCGGGTTCCTGCTTCAAACAATTTACGAAAAAATAGTTCGATCAAACTAATAATCATGCATGGTATTGAAACAAAATATCAAAGAGATTCGCGGACATAGCTATATATATAATACTGTACTAGTTACAGGGCGATCTTTAAATGTAACCTCCGGTTTCCATTTACCCGGAACAATATTGATGAAATGTTTCCAAGCCCTGCCCGGCAAAGAAAAAATGAGTAAATGAGGATTAGTTGATGATGTCATCGAATGAGAACAGATAAAGATGCCGACACGATATTGATTGAAATTACCTCTAGAGCAGGGCAGCCATGTTCGCCCATTTCCCATGGTCTTTATGTTTCGAGTTTATGACAAGTACTACTCCTTTCTTAAGCTCAATGATTAGGAGAATATAGTGGAATCTGCACACGCATAACTCGCCGAATTATTTAGACTCCACATCGAGTAAGTGAAATCGAATGTACGTAAGACAATTATAACACTCACTTGAAGTTGTAAGAAAATAATATTTCCTCTTTGTTTGCTTGCTTCAGTAAAAACATTAGCATGTTGTCCTCTGTGTCATTGGCGTACCGTCGAACCGTAACTTCATGAACGGTGTTTGGGTCAATGAACCCGATGTCATAGAGCCTGCCTTTTTTGCATTCAAGCATCTTCATTCTACATAATATATAGCGTACAAAAAGAATATTGTGAGAATAATTATTAGTGCAAATGAATAAGCTGAGCTACATACTTAATTACATAAATAAATCACTTACAGACAGTAGCAACTGATGATAGATTTGTCGAGGGCGTCTTGATTGAATAACTGAAATAGTTCTTCAAACTCAAGGTTTATCTCCTCCTTACCCCGTAATGCTCATCTCTAAGTCCCACCGTGAGGTAGCGTTCCGCGTTCCGACAAGCTTGCAGGTACCATTCATGCAACCTTCGCATCTTAGTCTCTAGATGCGCGAACTCACCAGGTTTGATGAGATCCTTTCCGTATTGATACTTGTTTCTGACTTCAGCCGTTGGATAGTAATCATCGTACCGAACATCTGCTCCAAGATCTCTAGCCGAACGTTCGATCATCGATGCCATCTTCGGGTCATCATAGGAGTGCACGACGAAGGGGAGTATCGATTGATTTTCCTGTTGTCCGAGCTAGGAAATTTTTTCGCTTTCCTCGCTCTAGAGGATCGTCACCGCCATCATCCAGAATACCATCGGCTATGAGGTTAGCCATGAATTCTTCTTGGGTTTCGTTTCTGTGAGCGTCCATAGTTTCTGCAACGACTAGCAAGTTGTAGGAACCATCATATAATCACATATATAGATATTAATTCAGGATAATGTAGAAAACGTAAATTGGTGTTACAAATATGTTCATTAACTAAGGTATGATAATGTAGTGCTGAAAGCATATAGTGCAGTTACATGCATATATAGCTCGGGTCCATTTTTATTTAACCCTTATACATCACTAGCTAGAACCTCTCAACGGCACCGACCGGATCTTGAGCCGCGCCGGGTGAACACCCAAAGCCACAGAACAATCACAGGATCATAGCTCACGTGAGATCCCTGCAGAACTGACCATCCGGTCCTATACATGGTCTCCAACAGATGCAGGTAACGGCGAACGTGCTCGTCCTCCTCTGTAATGCGCTGAGCTACCACCTCCTGCGGGGCCGGCTCCCTCTGAAACGACCGTGGCCCACGTGACCTCGACCAGAGAAGATCCGGGTCGACGACGGGACTCGGATTCCGCACCAAGGTGCGCGCTCCGGAAGATAACACCTCCTATTGTCACCCCGGTAAGCCCAGTCCCGGACCTCCCCCATCAACAACATCTGGTCCACAATGGTCCCAGACCATCCATGACGCGGCGGGCGCGGCATCGTAGCTTTGAAAACATAATATTGTGCTAAATAAACTTACTATATATACATAATACTAATATAGTTCTATAGTAAGTATATATTTCTAACTAATACTAATAGTAATATTTAGTAAGTAAATTTATTTATAACTAACAAATTTCACTAACACAAATATTTCTAACACAAATATTTCACTAAAAATATTTCTAACAATATTTCTAACATAAATATTTCTAACTAACAAATTTCACTAACACAAGTATTTCTTACACAAATATTTCTAAAATTATTTCTAACCAACAAATTCACTAACACAAATATTTCTAACACAAATATTTCACTAAAATTATTTCTAACATAAATATTTCTAACCAACATATTACACTAACACAAATATTTCTAACACAAATATTTCTAACTAACAAATTTCACTAACACAAATATTTCTAAAATTATTTCTAACTATCAAATTTCACTAACACAAATATTTTCTAACACAAATATTTCACTAAAATTATTTCTAACTAACAAATTTCACCAATACAAATATTTCTAACACAAATATTTCTAACTAACAAATTTCACTAACACAAATATTGTAAAATTATTTCTAACTAACAAATTTTACTAACAATTCTAACTAACCATTTTCACTAACAATTTTCACTAACTAATACTATAGAGTTCTAACTAAATATTTTCACTAACCCTCACTAAAATTATTTATAACTCACAAATTAACACTAAAACAATTAAAATATTAAAAAAAACAAATGCATATGTGTGACGGCCAGTCGGTCGGTCGGAGGAGGAGGGAGAGCAGGGGCTTACCGCCGGAGGAGGCGGCGGCTGGTGGCGTCGGCGGCGTGTATGGCGTGGAGGCGGTCGGAGGAGGCCGTCGGAGGCGGAACGGCGGCCGGCGAGGTCGCACGCGGTAAAGGGGAGACGAGCGGCGGGGCCGGGCGCGCGCGCAGGAGGGTAGTGCGGTGGGCGTCAAGGGCGGACAGCGGCGCAGCTAGCGGTGGCGCAGTGGGCGGCGGCGCAGCGGGCGATGCGGTGGGCGGCGCGCGGTGGTGACGCATTCGAAAAACGGGCAGCCTGGCGGCGTCTGTGTGGTTGTCTCCGCGCGGAGACGAAGTGTGCAGTTATAGCGGAGGGGCCTTTGGTCCCGGTTGGTGGCACGAACTGGGACCAAAGGGGGGCCTTTGGTTCCGGTTCGTGGCACTGTTATCACCAGAATTTGACCGAGTCAGAGGTGGGCCGCGATCAAGATGGACTTGAAGAATATACATGGAAGAAATACTTGAATCGGCCTGTTATGCAAAGTTTGGGCTAGTTTGCCCGTGTATCTGTAATATAGTAGGATACGTGTCGGTTAGTTAGAGTTTGTCTCGTGCACGGTGGGAATTATTCCCACGTTAGAAAGTCTACGGACTATAAATATGTATCTAGGGTTTATGAAATAAACAACAATCATCGTTCACCACAAACCAATCTAGGCGCATCGCCAACTCCGAGGGTTTCTTCCGGGTAAGCATCATGCTGCCTAGATCGCATGCAGTACAAGTTCATTCGTCGTTCATGCGTTGCTCGTACTGAAGCCTTTTTGATGGCGAGCAACGTAGTTATCTTAGATGTGTTAGGGTTAGCATTGTTCTTCGTATCATATGCTATCGTAGTGCAACCCTTAGACATCTAGCCGCCCTTACACCTATCTTAGGTGTAGGGGCGGCACCCCGCTTGATCATTATTTAGTAGATCCGATCTGTTATGGTTGCTCCTTGTTCTTCAAGGATTAGTTTAATATCTGCATAGTTAGGCCTTACAAAGGGTTGGAGGATCCAGGGGCGCGTAGGGTGTAGTTCGCTAGCCCTAGACAGGATGTTCCGAGGATCAACCTCGTGTTGGTTTTTAGGCCCTGTCTAGGATCGGCTTACGATCACCGTGCGCGACCGCGAGGCCCAATCGTGAGTAGGACGTTCCGATTACGCAGTGAAAACCCTAAATCATCGTAGATCGTTTTAGCTTCATCTTGATCAAGCAGGACCACCATATATTCGTGCACCTCGTGCGAATCATGGGTGGATCGGCTCTTTGAGCCGATTCACAGGACAACCTGAGAGCCGATCGAGGCTCGTATTTAATGTTTACGTGTATGCCATGCAGGAAACTAAGCGAGGCATCTCCATCACCTTCCTGACCAGGTATAGGTCAGGTGGCACGCCCTTGCACCAGCATCGGACGTGCGTGCCGGAGTCTCTGCGGGCCGTCGCTCGGAGGGACCAGGGCCAGCCGCAGCCCTAAGTTGCTCCCGGCTCTCCTGTGTTGCCCGTCGCTGCTCGCCGGTGGGTTTCTGACCGCAACACATTCTGGTACGCCTGGTGGGACAATCTTTGACATCAACCACATCGCCATCTACATCTGAGATGGCGGACGGCACTCCAGTCACGTACGAGGATCTGACCGAGGAGCTCGATCAAGAAGAAGTATGACGAGGTCAAAGCGATCCTCGAAGCCGACCTCATCGGCTCTTTTCACAGAACCCGTTCACATGGCATCAGGTGGAAAGGGTTCTCGCCGGAAGGTGCGCTCGATGGGATAGACCTGTCCGCCCCGTCAGAAGAACGCACCAGGTCCCTACGTCAGGAGATTAACTACCTGGTGGCTCACTCGCTGCACCGCCACTCTGAGAACCTGGTGAACACTTTGGAGCGTGTCGCTCTTCGGGTGATCCAGGAGATCATGAGGCACCAGTACTCTCCGTCAGGACCAGCTCTCGGGACATACCAAGGAGAGATGCCACTCCAGTCCCGTCCACCGCTGCCATTCGCGTTGGCAGCACCAGAAGTGCCGAATTCACCGGTATTCGTCGTCTACAAGATCGGTGGTGACCCTAGTGACTGCCAGTTCTTGCATGGGGCGCCTAAGGAGATCCCTCACGGGTACACGTGCACATACGTGCCAGACTGCGGTAACTGGGCGCTCACAAACCAGGCCGCAACAGCAGGGACTTCTGGAACAACAGGAGGAACTTCGGGAACAGATCTTGAGAAGCAGACGTGGCTAGCTAAGTATGCCACTCCGACAAACCTCCAGAGCTCAGCTCCTGCAGTTGGCTCAGATGACCCACAAGTATAGGGGGTGTATCGTAGTATCTTCGATAAGTAAGAATGTCGATCCCAACGAGGAGCAGAAGGTGTTGACAAGCAGTTTCGATGAAGGATTCACTGTAAATGCTCACAGACAAGTATTCAGGGAGTTTTGATGTAACAGTTGAATAAAGTACGAGTAAGTAAAGTGCGAGAGTAACAATTGCAGCGAGTGGCCCAATCCTTTTTAGCACAAAGGACAAGCCGGTTTGTTTACTTATAATGACCAAACGTTCTCGAGGACACACGGGATTTTAGTCTAGTGCTTTCGCTACATACGGCTAAATAATCTTCATTGTTATGATAAGTGTTGTGTGGGTGAACCTATGCTAATGTACCGCCCTTCCTAGGACTAATACATACTTGTGATTATACCCCTTACAAGCATCCGCAACTACAAGAAAGTAATTAAGAATAAATCTAACCACAACCTTAAACTCTGAGATCCTGCTATCCCTCCTGCATCGATATACCAGCGGGGGTTTAGGTTTCTGTCACTCCGGCAACCCCGCAATTGGCAAACGAGTACAAGATGCATTCCCCTAGGCCCATAAATGGTGAAGTGTCATGTAGTCGACGTTCACATGACACCACTAGAAGAATAACACCACAACTTAAATATCATACCATTGAATATTACTCAACCATAGTTCACTACTAACATTTAGACTTCACCCATGTCCTCAAGAACTAAACGAACTACTCACGAGACATCATATGGAACATGATCAGAGGTGATATGATGATGAATAACAATCTGAACATAAACTTGGTTCAATGGTTTCACTCAATAGCATCAACAACAAGTAGAGATCGATACCGGGAGAGTTTCCCCTATCAAACAATCAAGATCAAACCCAAATTGCTACGGCGGTGATGGTGTCCAGCGGTGGAGATGGCGGTGATGATGGTGGATATGATGATGATGGTGATGGAGATGATGTCCAGCTCGATGACGGTGACGATGGCGTCGATTTCCCCCTCCCGGAGGGAATTTCCCCGGCGGATTCCTGCCCGCCGGAGAGCTCTTTTCTCTCTGGTGTTCTCCGCCCCGCAGAGGCGGCTGTAACTCTTTGCGAGGTACCCTCTGTGGCTTAGGTTTTCGGGACGAAGGGTTTCGCCAAGAAAAGGAGGCGAAAGGGGCTGTGGGGCCCCCACACCACATGGTGGCGCGGCCAGGCCATGGGCCGCGCCGCCCTATGGTGTGGGCCCACCCTGGGTCCAGCTGGCTCCTCCTTCTGGCTTCCTTCGTCATCTTGAAAAATAGGATTTTTGGTATAATTTCCTTCCACAGTTGATCTTCCGAAATATTGCGTTCTGACGGTGCTTTTTCCAGCAGAATCCTGGCTCCGGTGCTTGATCCTCCAATAATGATGAAACATGCAAAATAGATGAAATAACATAAGTATTGTGTCCCAATATGAAATATATCAATGAATAACAGCAAATTATGATACAAAATAGTGATGCAAATTGGACGTATCAACTCCCCCCAAGCTTAGACTTCGCTTGTCCCCAAGCGAAACTGAACTCGGTAAACAGGACCACATGTTTATGGAGTGAAGAGTCGATAAATAAAATATGGACAAGAAGCATCATACTCATTCACACAAGACATTATAGTAAACAACTTCCTCATATAACTCAACTTGAAACAAGTATAAGGTAATCACAAATAAAGGTGCATAAGAAATCATAGTTGGTGATGGCAAACTTCGTTCTTGGTCAGAGAACAATTAACAGATTATATTTATCTCATTGAGCAGCGCTCTCATGTTAAAGTTTATATGGCACAACTTGCATACTCAATCATAATGGTCTCCTCATGATCATTGATAACTTGCAAAGCTATATTCATTCAGATAAAACTTGTACTAAACAAGGAAGAATAAAAGACATGATGAAGCAAATCACAATATAATGGTTTGATCACAACTACTCAAATGCTTGCTTGAGATGGAGGGAAATAGGTTTACTGACTCAACATAAAGTAAAAGACAGGCCCTTCGCAGAGGGAAGCAGGGATTAAATCATGTGCTAGAGCTTTTTCAGTTTTGAAATCATATAGAGATAATAAAGGTAATATTTTGAGAGGTGTCTGTTGTTGTCAACGACTGGTAGCGGGTACTCTAACCCCCTTGCCAGACAACCTTCAAAGAGCGGCTCCCATATTATTTTCATTTTATGTGGCACTCCTTCCAACTTTTCTTTCACAAACCATGGCTAACCGAATCCTCGGGTGCCTGCCAACAATCTCATACCATGAAGGAGTGCCTTTTTATTTTAGTTTTATTATGATGATGACACTCCCCCCAACCTTTGCTTACACAAGCCATGGCTAACCGAATCCTTCGGGTGCCGTCCATCAATCACATACCATGGAGGAGTGTCTATTTAGTTTAGTTAACTTGGGACTGGGAATCCCATTGCCAGCTCTTTTTGCAAAATTATTGGATAAGCGGATGAAGCCACTAGTCCATTGGTGAAAGTTGCCCAACAAGATTGAAAGATAAAACACCACATACTTCCCCATGAGCTATAAAACATTGACACAAATAAGAGATACTAAGTTTTGAATTGTTTAAAGGTAGCACATGAAGTATTTACTTGGAATGGCAGAAAATACCATATAGTAGGTAGGTATGGTGGACACAAATGGCATAGGTTTGGGTTAAGGTTTGGATGCACGAGAAGTAATCCCTCTCAGTACAGGTCTTTGGCTAGCAAGGTTAATTAGCAAGCATAAGAGTCGAGGGAAACAAACAAATATACATATGATAGAAACAATCATGCATCTTCCTTGTAAGCACAAACAATCTTAACTTCAGAATAATAAGCTATGAGCTAACAAGAAAGAAAGACAATGAAACATCTACATGTATTTCTCTTTTCTACTTAAACCTCAAAGTGTTGTTGCTATTGACCAATGCTAAGTTTGCCAAAACCAAATAGATTTATTCAATGCTCCCAAAGTGATACCAATACTACTGACAAGATAAATCATATAATAGAGATTGCAAACTAAAATAAGATGTGCAATATGTAAATGATAAGACTTCTCATTAATATTCCATAACGATAACTCACACCAAGGGATACAAAGATAACCAACTAAAGGAGAGATACTTCCAAACTGCAACACATCTTATATGATAACTTCCCTACTCATGATATGACACTACTTGACAATAAAAGTAAAAGGTAGTGATGATGTGATACCGCGGCACTCCCCCAAGCTTGGAACAAACCAAGGGGATGCCAATACCGATGATGAATTACTCCTTTGGTGATGATGGTGATGAACTCCTCCCGCGCTTCTGCGTAACTCCTTCAACTTCAGTTTCTCAGCTTGACAATTCTGCACTAAGACTCGAAGAGATTCATTGTTATCTGAAGTTGGCGATGATGACCTTGTGATGCGAATCGAGTGGTATTCCAGCATTCTTCGGAGACGGCAATTCTCCTCCTGGAGTATCTCCACTTCTCTTCTTAGAGTCCGATATTGATCACAAAACTCATCGGTAGTCCGTAGAACTTCTTCCAACATAGGGAAGGAGTCGAGGCTAAGAGCGGGTGGTAAAGGTCCCTGCAGGTTATGAGAAAAAGAACGTCGAGTGTCAACAGATCCCACCAAGATTTGCTTGCTCCCTCCGGCTTGCTGCTCTTGTCTTGATGGCACCTTCTTCACTTCTTCCTCCGAAAGCCCCTTGCCCCTGTTGTTGGAGGCCATGGTGCTTCTAGACCGAAAACAGATCCTGGCAGAAACAGCTCGAAACAAAACACGTCGAGAAAACGATATACGGACCTCCAGGGGTCCGGGGGATTATATAGCAAATATTTTCACGACAAAAGGAAAGTACCAGATCGAACCAGAGTCGGAAAGGGGCGATGAGGCGGCCAAACCATAGGGCGGCGCGGGCCCAGGCCAGGCCGCGCCGGCCTATGGTGGCACGCCCTCGTGCGTCCTTTCCACTCCGTTTCGAACTCGTAATTTCTCATATTTTCCAAAAACAGCAAAAATATTATTCGGAAAGTAAATTACGTACTTTTCATTACCAGTACTGTTACCTATTCAAAGTCGAGTTCTGGCGGACTGTCAATTTGCCCTTTGATGAAAGCCTCCGGTGTTTCCACTTGAATAATATCAACATCAACATTATAAGAATCACCTGAGATATAATGCTTGAGTCTTTGTCCATTCACCACTTGCGTGGCATTGCCTTGGAGAGAGCTAATTTTAATTGCTCCTGAACGATACACCTCCTCGACAACATATGGTCCTTCCCATTTCGAGAGTAATTTCCCTGCAAAGAATCTGAGACGAGACCGATACAATAGGACTTTATCCCCAATATTAAATTCTCTTTTGATAATCCTTCTATCATGCCATTTTTTAACTTTCTCTTTAAAGAGTTTAGCATTTTCATAAGCCTCACTTCTCCATTCATCTAGAGAACTCAATTGCAACAACCTCTTATCACCGGCAAGTTTAGGATCTTTATTTAATTCTCTAACAGCCCAATAAGCTTTGTGCTCTAGTTCTAAAGGTAAATGACAAGCTTTACCATAAACCATTTTATAAGGTGACATTCCCATGGGATTTTTATAAGCAGTTCTATAAGCCCATAGTGCATCCTTCAATTTACTAGCCCAATTCTTTCTAGTTTTATTAACAGTCTTTCCCAAAATAGATTTAATTTCTCTATTTGATAATTCTACTTGACCACTAGTTTGAGGATGATAAGCAGAAGCAATTCTATGATTAATACCATACTTAGCAAGAGTTTTTCTAAAACCTCCATGAATAAAATGAGAACCTCCATCAGTCATAATATATCTAGGCACTCCAAATCTAGGAAAAATAATATCTAAAAGCATTCTTAAAGAGGTCTCACCATCAACACTTTTTGTAGGTATGGCTTCCACCCATTTAGTAACATAATCAACAGCAACAAGTATATGAGTGTTACCTTCTGAAGAGGGAAAAGGTCCCATGAAGTCAAATCCCCAACAATCAAACGGTTCAATAACAAGAGTATAATTCATAGGCATTTCATTACGTCTGGAGATATTACCAACCCTTTGGCATTCATCACAAGATAAAATAAACTTTCTCGCATCTTTGAAGAGAGTTGGCCAATAAAAACCTGATTGTAGAACCTTTTGCGCGGTTCTTTCTCCGGCGTGATGTCCTCCATAAGCACTACCATGACATTTACTCAATATCTCTTGTTGTTCATATTCGGGAACACATCTTCGCATAATACCATCCACTCCTTCTTTATATAAGTGTGGGTCATCCCAAAAATAGTGCCTCAAATCATAAAAGAATTTCCTCCTTTGCTGAGCTGAAAAGGTTGGAGGCAAGTACTTGGAAACAATAAAGTTAGCATAATCAGCATACCAAGGACTGTCTCGCGAGCTCACCTTTATTACAGCCAATTGTTCATTTGGAAAACTATCATTAACAGGAACAGGATCATAAGCAATATTTTTCAATCTAGACAAATTATCAGCAACAGGATTATCAGCATTTTTCCTATCTACAATATGTAAATCAAATTCTTGCAAAAGAAGTACCCATCTAATAAGCCTCGGCTTAGCATCTTTCTTTGTCATAAGGTATCTAATTGCAGCATGATCAGTATGAATAGTAACTTTTGAATCAACAATATAAGATCTAAATTTATTACAAGCAAAGACTACAGCTAATAATTCTTTTTTAGTCGTAGCATAATTTCTTTGAGCAGCATCAAGAGTTTTACTAGCATAATGAATAACATTCAGTTTTTTATCTACTCGCTGTCCAAGAACAGCGCCTACAGCAAAATCACTAGCATCACACATAATTTCAAAAGGTAAGTTCCAATCAGGAGGTTCAACTATAGGAGCAGTTGTTAAGGCTTTCTTAAGAGTTTCAAAAGCTTCCTTACAATCATCATCAAAAACAAAAGGTACATCTTTTTGAAGAAGATTAGTAAGAGGCTTCGAAATCTTGGAGAAATCTTTAATAAATCTCCTATAAAACCCAGCATGACCAAGAACACTACGAATACCTTTAACATCCCTAGGATAGGGCATCTTCTCAATTGCTTCAACTTTAGCTCTATCAACTTCAATACCTCTCTCGGAAATTTTATGTCCCAATACAATTCCTTCATTAACCATAAAGTGGCATTTCTCCCAATTAAGAACAAGGTTAGTTTCTTCACATCTCTGCAAAACTTTATCAAGGTTTCGCAAGCAACTATCAAAAGAATTCCCATAGACGGAAAAATCATCCATGAATACCTCTACAATACTCTCACAAAAACCATGAAAAATAGCAGACATGCATCTTTGAAAAGTAGCAGGAGCATTACATAAACCAAAAGGCATGCGTCTATAAGCATAAGTTCCATAGGGACAAGTAAAAGTGGTTTTCTCTTGATCTTTAGCTTTAACAGCAATTTGTGAAAACCCAGAATAACCATCAAGAAAGCAAAAATGAGTATTTTTAGACAACCTTTCTAGCATTTGATCAATAAATGGTAAAGGGTAATGATCTTTCTTAGTAACTTTATTAACTTTTCGAAAATCAATGCACATTCTATACCCTACAACTACTCTTTGAGGGATGAGCTCATCATTATCATTAGGCACAACAGTCATTCCTCCTTTCTTGGGAACGCAATGCACAGGACTAACCCATCTACTATCAGCAATAGGATATATAATACCAGCTTCAAGAAGTCTTAATACCTCATTCCTTACCACTTCCTTCATCTTCGGAATTAGACGACGCTGATGTTCAACAACAGGCTTTGCATCATCTTCCATATTAATAGCATGTTGGCAAATAGAAGGAGAAATCCCTTTCAAATCATCAAGAGTGTAGCCAATAGCTCCTCGGTGTTTCTTCAATATTTCCAATAACCTTTCTTCCTCAATCTCTGAAAGCTTAGAACTAATAATAACAGGATATATTTTCTTATCATCAATATGAGCATATTTAAGATTATCAGGCAAAGGCTTTAATTCAAAAACAGGATCTTCCTTTGGTGGCGGTGTTGTACCCAAATCTTCCACCGGTAAATCATGCTTGAGAATAGGTTGGCGGAGAAAAATTTCTTCAAGCTCATCTCTTTCTTTCCTAAAAACTTCACTCTCGCTATCCTCCAAATGTTGCCGCAAAGGATTATTAGGAACAAGAACAATAGATGCACACTGTTCCATTTTAAAATCATCGCTAGGCAAATCAGCTTTATAAGGAGTTTTGGTAAATTTAGAGAAGTTAAACTCATAAGATTCACCAGCAAATTTAGTCAAAATTTTTGTCTTTCTTGCAATCTATAATAGCTCCACAAGTATTTAGAAAAGGTCTACCAAAAATAATAGGACAATAATCACTAGCAGCAGAACCAAGTACCAAAAAGTCAGCAGGATATTTAATCTTACCGCATAGAACTTCCACATCTCGAACAATACCAATTGGAGAAATAGTTTCTCTATTAGTCAGCTGAATAACCACATCAATATCTTCAAGTTCACAAGAATCAATTTCGTGCATAATCTCCGTGTAAAGCTCATAAGGAATAGCACTAACACTTGCACCAATATCACATAATCCATAATAGCAATGATCACCAATTCTAACAGATAGCATAGGAACACTAGCTTGTTTGGGTTTATTAGGATGTGAAACAATATTAGAAGCATCTTCACAGAAAATAATATGACCATCCTCCACATTTTCAGTCACAAGATCTTTAACTATTGCAACAGCAGGTTCAACTTTTATTTGTTCTTCAGGTTCTACAGGTTTCTTTTCACTTTTATGAACCGCACTATTTATAACAGAGTACTCCTTCATTTTAGCAGGGAAGGGAGTTTTTTCAATATAAGCTTCAGGAATAACATGATCAGCGGTTTCAACTACAACGCATTTATTAATAGATGAATCAATTTTATCTTTATACGGTTCATGATACTTATCAAAATTCTTCTTAGGCAATTCATAATGAGAGGCAAAAGCTTTATAAAGATTTGCAGCAACTTGAGAATCAAGACCATATGTAGCACTCATATTACGAAATTTATCAGTATCCATAAAAGCTTCAATGCATTTATAATCATAAATTATACCCGATTCTCTATCCTTGTCGTTCTCCCAACCTTCAGTATTTTCTTGGATCCGATCAAGAAGGTCCCTTTTAAACTCTTCTTTGTTGCGTGTAAATGATCCAGAACAAGAAGTATCCAGCAAGGTCTTGTCTTGAAAAGAAAGTCTTGCATATAAATTATCAATAATAACATTACCACGAAGCTCATGAATGGGGCATTTGAGCATTAAAGACTTCAATCTCCCCCAAGCTTGGGCAATACTCTCTCCATCATGAGGCCAAAAATTATATATGCGATTCCGATCCTTGTGAATTTCACTTGGAGGATAGAACTTAGAATAAAACCGGGGCACAATATCATTCCATTCAAGAAAATCCCCATTATCCAGTAATTTATACCAATGCGCCGCCTTACCAGACAGCGATAAGGAGAATAGTTTCTTCCTCACTTCATCCATAGCAATACCTGCACACTTGAATAAACCGCATAATTCATGTAAGAACAATAAATGATCTCCAGGGTGAACAGTTCCATCCCCTTCATAGCGGTTATCCATAACACGTTCAATAATTTTCATAGGTATTTTATATGGTATCACTTCCTCACCTGGCGCCTCATCCACTACCGTTGCAGTAGTAGTAGATTTCCCAAATAAAAATTGAAGAGAAGATCTCTCCATAATGACTTATAGCAGCGAGCGAGAAATAAAATCAGCACAAACAAGAAAGGTTTTCCTTACCAATTCCACTTACCAATAGCGCTTCACTCCCCGGCAACGGCGCCAGAAAATAGTCTTGATGACCCACAAGTATAGGGGGTGTATCGTAGTATCTTCGATAAGTAAGAATGTCGATCCCAACGAGGAGCAGAAGGTGTTGACAAGCAGTTTCGATGAAGAATTCACTGTAAATGCTCACAGACAAGTATTCAGGGAGTTTTGATGTAACAGTTGAATAAAGTACGAGTAAGTAAAGTGCGAGAGTAACAATTGCAGCGAGTGGCCCAATCCTTTTTAGCACAAAGGACAAGCCGGTTTGTTTACTTATAATGACCAAACGTTCTCGAGGACACACGGGATTTTAGTCTAGTGCTTTCGCTACATACGGCTAAATAATCTTCATTGTTATGATAAGTGTTGTGTGGGTGAACCTATGCTAATGTACCGACCTTCCTAGGACTAATACATACTTGTGATTATACCCCTTGCAAGCATCCGCAACTACAAGAAAGTAATTAAGAATAAATCTAACCACAGCCTTAAACTCTGAGATCCTGCTATCCCTCCTGCATCGATATACCAGCGGGGGTTTAGGTTTCTGTCACTCCGGCAACCCCGCAATTGGCAAACGAGTACAAGATGCATTCCCCTAGGACCATAAATGGTGAAGTGTCATGTAGTCGACGTTCACATGACACCACTAGAAGAATAACACCACAACTTAAATATCATACCATTGAATATTACTCAACCATAGTTCACTACTAACATTTAGACTTCACCCATGTCCTCAAGAACTAAACGAACTACTCACGAGACATCATATGGAACATGATCAGAGGTGATATGATGATGAATAACAATCTGAACATAAACTTGGTTCAATGGTTTCACTCAATAGCATCAACAACAAGTAGAGATCGATACCGGGAGAGTTTCCCCTATCAAACAATCAAGATCAAACCCAAATTGCTACGGCAGTGACGGTGTCCAGCGGTGGAGACGGCGGTGATGATGGTGGAGATGATGATGATGGTGATGGAGATGATGTCCAGCTCGATGATGGTGACGATGGCGTCGATTTCCCCCTCCCGGGGGGAATTTCCCCGGCGGATTCCTGCCCGCCGGAGAGCTCTTTTCTCTCTGGTGTTCTCCGCCCCGCAGAGGCGGCTGTAACTCTTCGCGAGGTACCCTCTGTGGCTTAGGTTTTCGGGACGAAGGGTTTCGCCAAGAAAAGGAGGCGAAAGGGGCTGTGGGGCCCCCACACCACATGGTGGCGCGGCCAGGCCATGGGCCGCGCCGCCCTATGGTGTGGGCCCACCCTGGGTCCAGCTGGCTCCTCCTTCTGGCTTCCTTCGTCATCTTGAAAAATAGGATTTTTGGTATAATTTCCTTCCACAGTTGATCTTCCGAAATATTGCGTTCTGACGGTGCTTTTTCCAGCAGAATCCTGGCTCCGGTGCTTGATCCTACAATAATGATGAAACATGCAAAATAGATGAAATAACATAAGTATTGTGTCCCAATATGAAATATATCAATGAATAACAGCAAATTATGATACAAAATAGTGATGCAAATTGGACGTATCAGGCTCAGAGCTGGAAAAGCAAGCATGGTTTGCTAAGTATGCCACTCCGGCGAATCTTCAGAGTTCGACTCCTGTAGCCAGCACCGCGGATCAAATCAATGCGATCCTGAGAGACCAGTTCGGCATGGTGCCGAAAAGGAGGACGATCGGCTATTCCAAGCCGTACCCCAACGAGTACGAGTTAGTCCCGCTGCCACCCAAATATCGGCTCCCTGATTTCTCCAAATTTAATGGATCAGATGGTTCCAGCTCCATCGAGCATGTGAGCCGGTATTTGGCACAGCTAGGAACGGCCTCAGCATCGGATCCACTACGCGTGAGGTTCTTTGCACAGTCCCTCACGGGATCGGCTTTCGGGTGGTATACTTCGTTGCCACCGGACTCGATCCGGACTTGGAAGCAGTTGGAGGAACAATTCCACATGCAGTTTCACTCAGAAGCTTCCGAGGCCGGCATTGCTGATCTAGCTCAAATACGTCAGAAGCGTGGAGAAACCGTGGCAGAGTACGTCCAGCGCTTCAGAAATCTAAGGAACCGATGTTATTCGGCTCGTGTGACTGAAAAAGAAGCAGTCGAGTTGGCAGTGGTGGGCCTTGCATCACCAATCAAGGACATGGCCTCCCAAGCAGACTACCCTTCACTGGCGCACATGGTTCAGAAACTGTTGGCATATGAAAAGCGCCACCCGCACTTGTACCAGGACAAATTCAAGCGTGCGGTAGTCCTGGTTGAGGCAGATGAAGACGAAGGTTCTGCGGGAGATCAAGAGGTATCAGTGGCTGAATGGACTCGGGGGGCAACCCCCATGTCCTGCAAATGGGTTAAGCCACCAGGTCCGCCCAGAGGGTTTGATTTTGACGTGACTAAAACTGAGCAAATCTTCGACCTCTTACTCAAGGAGAAGCAGTTGTAGATACCCGAAGGCCTCAAAATCCCCACGGTACAGGAGCTGAACGGAAAGCCATACTGCAAATGGCATAACTCGTTCTCCCATGCCACCAACGACTGCAGGATGTGGCGTCAGCAGATCCAAATGGCGATAGAACAAGGACATCTGATTTTCAACCAGTACGCCATGAAGGTCGACACCCACCCCTTCCCCGCCGTTAACATGGTGGAGTGCACTTACCCTGAAGGTTGCCAGCCAGGATTCTCGTTCAACATCAACATGGTAGGACCTGGACACCACTCTGGCAAGGATGGAGACGAGGGCAGCTGCTCTCGTAGCAAGGACACAGAGGAGGCCGCTCCACGCGATCGGCTCCGGCACGATGGCAAGCGCTACATCACAGAGGGAGAAGTGAGAAATGTAAGATATCAGCGACCTCTCTCCGATCACCTCCTCAACAAGTACGTAAGTCAATATAGCCAACGCCGACGATCCAGCGACGATGACGATAGAGACCGTCTGGCTAGGGACGCCAGGAGACATCGTCGGCATGATCGCGATGAGGAGGAGTACGAGCGCCGTGCCAAGGAATAATCGAGGAAGCAAGACGACGAGGATAGGCACTGGGACTGCCCCTTCTTCAGACACTGCTGGGATTCAGGAATGAGCCGATTGCCTACAATCGGCAACTGCCCAGAATGTAGACAGAAGAGGAAGGATGCAGCTAACGTGTCCGTGTTCAAATGTCTAGGGCCTCTCCCACCTCGAAGCAAACACGCTGAGTCCCCTCGGGTGGAAGATCTCGAGGATTTGGAAGACGATGAAGAAGAAGAAGAAGACAGATACCACCGGCCAAGGTGGTGCCCTGATGGACTCGGCCGTTCCCAAAAGCGTAGGGTTCAGCGATTGCGTGGCTTGGAGGAAGCCAAAAGGTTATACCTGCACACGCTAAGGAAGGCGCGGCCTGATCTGGCCGCGAAAATTCAGCGAACCCTGGATGAAGAGGGTCGACCACAAAAAATGGTGTGGCGCCCCAAGCAAAGGAAAGCCGATGATGAAACATCGGCTGGCACAAACATGGTGTTCATCCTTCCTACGGAGTTCAGTGCTCCAGGATTAGACGAGGCACCTGTGGCACAACTTGACTGCGGCCCACGGCCGGTTATCTTTGAGAAGCCACGAGAAAGAAGCTACAGACATCTGAAGGCCTTGTACTTGCGAGGTTATATCGATGGGAGGCCTGTCAATAAGATGCTGGTGGACACCGGAGCGGCAGTCAACATTATGCCATACTCTATGCTACGTCGGTTGGGACGCTCTAGCTCGGATCTGATCAAGACCAACGTGACATTGAGCGATTTCAACGGCCAAGCGTCTGACGCACAAGGTGTTCTGAACGTGGATCTGACCGTAGGGAGGAAAACTATCCCTACGACGTTCTTCATCATCGATAGCAAGGGCACCTATGCTGTTCTGCTAGGAAGAGATTGGATCCATGCCAATTGTTGCATTCCCTCCACGATGCACCAATGCGTAATACAGTGGGATGGAGATGAGGTAGAGGTCGTCCAGGCCGATGACTCAGCCGAGATTTCAACGGCTGGCATGAATGCTTGGGAAACAGCAGGCCAAGAGCCACTCTCAGGTATCAATTTGGACGACTGCGAGCGCATCGACGTGACGAAGGGCAGGGTTAGGCTGGTCTTATCCACTGGCCTGACCGTGTAGCAAGAACAAACCGATGAGCAAACGTGGCGAGGCCGATCCTTGGGATCGGCCCCAAAGATCTATGAAGGAACATTACAAAACCTTCATTGCGTGATTCAAAATGGAGGCCGATTCCAGCAATCGGCCAAAATTATCCTCACCACATGTTCTGCTTGTGTTCAACATCGATCTACTGGGCAGCGGTTTTACGTCGGCTGATGAGTTAGGAAAAATCAACATTGGTCCTACCGGAGCCGACGTGCAAATGCAATGCCTTGGCTAAACTACAGAGCCGATATCTGCAGTTACCTGACAGATTCGGCTCGGGGGGCATCTAATCAGATGAACAGGTGCAGATGAACATGTGTGCGGTGAAATGTTGGGGCCGATAGAAAAATCGGCCGGTAAAAAAAAAATCACGATATACAGCCGATGCAAGGACATCGACTCTAGTACGATTACACAAGGTCTACCAGCTGCGTGTTCAAGACACGGATTTCGACCAGGTCGGTTTTCAGTTCAGCCGCGAGTCCTTCTGCTTTCTCGAGGGAGTGAACAATTTCGCCATACAAGGCAGCCCTTTGCTCGTTAAGCTGTTAGTACTTCATCTACAATGTCGGCTTTCAAAGGAAGAAAGGGGATCGGCTCTGGTGCATCTACAGCTACTTTCGGCATGGTGGCTGCCTCAGAGTTACTTGAGTTCAAAGCCTTTGGTCTGATCTGCGCATCCTCACCAATATTCTCGCCATGACTGAGGCTCGGGGGGCAGCTAGCCTGGTAGATACTCTGTTTTTTAGAAGCCGATTGGAGTGTCATCGGCTGATCCTTCGTCGCAACCTTCTTCATAAAATGATGAGTGCTCGCAGAAGAGGATCGCTGGAACTGGTGGGAGAAATTTAAGGGCTCTCTTGAAGACTCCACATTATCCGCCAGATCTCAAAGTCATTAGTTGAAGAATTGAAGGATGGATTGTAAAGGACCGATGCGTTGCTGTCGGCTCATTAAGCATTGGCTAAGGGGACAAATCGGCAAAATCAGTATGAGGGGAAATCGGCTAAATTGGCTCAAGGGAAATCGGCAAAATCAAATTGGGGAAATTCTGCATTGATAAGCAAGATTTCTTACATAAAGAGCTGATTGCTCTCAAAAGGAGGTACTAGGGGATACATTGCCCCGTCTACTACTACTGATCCTATGCTAATGGTCCTATCTATGGGTCGTCGCTGCCCTCGTCGTCGCCGTCATCGCCGCTGTCGGCGCTACTCCCGGCGGGCTCGTCGTCGCTGCTCCAGCGGCCGCCGACCGGGCCTTCATTGTCCTCGTCCTCCTCGTCAGCGTCGTCGTCGTCGCTGTCGAAGTCGCTGAGGTTCCCCGGCCAGGGGCAGAAGCGCTTGGCCGGCGGCTCGTCGGAGGAGGTGTCATCCTCCTCCTCCTCCTTCTCCTCCTCCTCCTCCTCGGGGGAGGTGAAGTCATCGCAGGGGAAGCGATCGTCATCGCTCTCCTCCTCCGTTTCCCCGTCGGCGAGGAAGCGGAGGTCACTTTCCCAGTCGGTCGAGGACTTGTCGTCCTCAGACCAGACGGAGAAGTCGTGGCTAGACTCCTCCCCGGCTTCGATGGCGCGGTGGATGTTGGCCGCGTGGACCTCCTCCGGGTTCGGCTCCGGCGTCGGCTCGCGGGAAGAAGAGGACTGGGTGGAAAGATCCGATGAAGCAGAGGAGGAAGAAGACATGGTGGCGCAGGAGGGCTTTTGGAGTGCTAATGCGAAGGGGATGCGGAAGTAAACTGTTTGGAGCGGTTAAATAAAAGGGGATATAGTGGAAATTCAATGCCACAGCAGTTTCCGAGGAAGTGGTGCCTAAAAATAAAAAATATAAAAACTGCCAGGTCACGCGGAGAAGTTGAGAAGGCAAGGCGTCATGATGAAGGATACTGCGACGGTTCTGCTCTACCACAACATGACCCGACGAAGAAAAAGCAGAGTGATTTTGGAATTATCAATTCCAAAACCAGGGGGGCATGTGTTATCACCAGAATTTGACCGAGTCAGAGGTGGGCCGCGATCAAGATGGACTTGAAGAATATACATGGAAGAAATACGTGAATCGGCCTGTTATGCAAAGTTTGGGCTAGTTTGCCCGTGTATCTGTAATATAGTAGGATACGTGTCGGTTAGTTAGAGTTTTTCTCGTGCACGGTGGGGATTATTCCCACGTTAGAAAGTCTACGGACTATAAGTATGTATCTAGGGTTTATGAAATAAACAACAATCATCGTTCACCACAAACCAATCTAGGCGCATCGCCAACTCCCTTGTCTCGAGGGTTTCTTCCGGGTAAGCATCATGCTGCCTAGATCGCATCTTGCGATCTAGGCAGTACAAGTTTATTCGTCGTTCATGCGTTGCTCGTCATCGAAGCCTTTTTGATGGCGAGCAACGTAGTTATCTTAGATGTGTTAGGGTTAGCATTGTTCTTCGTATCATATGCTATCGTAGTGCAACCCTTAGACATCTAGCCGCCCTTACACCTATCTTAGGTGTAGGGGCGGCACCCCGCTTGATCATTATTTAGTAGATCCGATCTGTTATGGTTGCTCCTTGTTCTTCAAGGATTAGTTTAATATCTGCATAGTTAGGCCTTACAAAGGGTTGGAGGATCCAGCGGCGCGTAGGGTGTAGTTCGCTAGCCCTAGACAGGATGTTCCGAGGATCAACCTCGTGTTGGTTTTTAGGCCCTGTCTAGGATCGGCTTACGATCACCGTGCGCGGCCGCGAGGCCCAATCGTGAGTAGGACGTTCCGATTACGCGGTGAAAACCCTAAATCGTCGTAGATCGTTTTAGCTTCATCTTGATCAAGCAGGACCACCATATATTCGTGCACCTCGTGCGAATCATGGGTGGATCGGCTCTTTGAGCCGATTCACAAAACAACCTGAGAGCCGATCGAGGCTCGTATTTAATGTTTACGTGTATGCCATGCAGGAAACTAAGCGAGGCATCTCCAACACCTTCCTGACCAGGTATAGGTCAGGTGGCACGCCCTTGCACCAGCATCGGACGTGCGTGCCGGAGTCTTTGCGGGCCGTCGCTCGGAGGGACCAGGGCCAGCCGCAGCCCTAAGTTGCCCCCGGCTCTCCTGTGTTGCTCGTCGCTGCTCGCCGGTGGGTTTCTGACCGCAACAGGCACCAACCGGGACCTAAGGCCTATTTTGGCTGCCTTTTCCCCTACGCGCGCAAATTAACCCTTTGGTCCCGGTTCGTGGCACGCACCGGGACCAAAGGGCATATTTGTATGTGTCTCTTCAAATAATTTCGCTTCCCGTCTTATTTCAAATCAAAAAATAACATATGATATATAAAAATGTTCAGAAAAGAAATCTCTATGTAAGAAACGTATAATTTATTCATTTTGAACATTTAAAATATTTACATTCCTTATGAATATCAATTTGAATAACTTTTGAATATGAATTTAGTTGAATCACTTATGAATTTGAATTTGAATAACTTATGAATATGAATTTGAATAACTTACGAATATGAAGTTGAATAACTTATGAATATGAATTTGAATATGAAGTAGAATAACTTATGAATTTGAAGTTGAATATGCATAACTTATGAATATGAAGTTGAATATGAAGTTGAATAACTTATGTCTAAGACGGCTAACCATCTAACCTTTAGTCCCGGCTGGTGGGTGCAAACGGGACTAAGATTCTTGGTGGGATAAGAACGTGTGTGCAACCATTAGTCTCGGCTGGTGGGGAAGTTTGTAGGGATTCGTTGCATAGAAAACAAAAATTTTCCTACCGTGAGAATGCAATCCAAGCCAAGATGCAATCTAGAAGACGGGAGCAACGAGGAGATGATCGAGACTCACCCTTGAAGATTTCCAAAGCCTACAAGATGAGGCTCTTGTTGCTGCGGTAGACGATCACTTGCCGCTTGCAAAAGCGCGTAGAAGATCTTGATCACGGTGCCACGATCAGGCAGCACCTCCGTACTCGGTCACACGTTCGGTGTTGATGAAGACGACGTCCTTCTCCCCGTTCCAGCGGCCAGCAGAAGTAGTAGCTCCTCCTTGAATCCGTCAGCACGACGACGTGGTGGCGGTGGCGATGGAGATCTCCGGCGGAGCTTCGCTAAGCGTGCGGGAGAGGTGGAGGAGAGAGGGGGCGGCTAGGGTTTGGGAGAGGGGGTGGCCGGCCTCAAGGGGTGCGGCCAGCTTGGTGGCTTGTGGTGGCCGGCCCCCTCCCCTATGCCCCTCATTATATAGGTGGAACCCCAAGTGTTGGACTACAAGTCTTCGAATAAGACCCCAACCCAAAACCTTCCATGTAGTAGGGAAACCTACCCAAGGTGGGACTCCCACCCAAGTGGGATTCCCACCCTTCCATGAAGGGGGGTGGCCGGCCCCCTTGGTGGAGTCCACCTTGGACTCCCCCTTCTAAGGTTGGCCGGCCATGGGGAGGTGGAGTCCCTCTGGGACTCTTCCTTCCTTAGTGATTTCTTCTGGACTTTTCTAGAACCTTCTAGAACCTTCCATAAATGCACCGGATCATTTTCAAACTTATAAAATGACTTCCTATATATGAATCTTATTCTCCGGACCATTCCGGAACTCCTCGTGATGTCCGGAATCCCATCCGAGACTTCGAACAATACTTCGAACTCCATTCCATATTCAGGTTCTACTATTACAACATCAAACCTTAAGTGAGTCACCCTACGGTTCGCAAACTATGTAGACATGGTTGAGATCTCTCTCCGACCAATAACCAATAGCGGGATCTGGAGATCCATAATGGCTCCCACATATTCAACGATGACTTAGTGATCGAATGAACCATTCACATACGATACCAATTCCCTTTGTCACGCGATATTTTACTTGTCCAAGGTTTGATCATCGGTGTCACTCTATACCTTGTTCAACCTCTTCTCCTGACAAGTACTCTTTACTCGTACCGTGGTATGTGGTCTCTTATGAACTTATTCATATGCTTGCAAGACATTAGACGACATTCCACCGAGAGGGCCCAGAGTATATCTATCCGTCATCGGGATGGACAAATCCCACTGTTGATCCATATGCCTCAACTCATACTTTCTGGATACTTAATCCCACCTTTATAACCACCCATTTACGCAGTGGCGTTTGATGTAATCAAAGTACCTTTCCAGTATAAGTGATTTACATGATCTCATGGTCATAAGGACTAGGTAACTATGTATCGAAAGCTTATAGCAAATAACTTAATGACGTGATCTTATGCTACGCTTAATTGGGTGTATCCATTACATCATTCATATAATGATATAACCTTGTTATTAATAACATCCAATGTTCATGATTATGAAACTAATCATCTATTAATCTACAAGCTAGTTAAGAGGCTTACTAGGGACTCATTGTTTGTTTACATAACACACATGTATCAATGTTTCGGTTAATACAATTATAGCAAGGTATATAAACATTTATCATAAACATAAAGATATATAATAACCACTTCTATTATTGCCTCTTGGGCATATCTCCAACAATCTCCCACTTGCACTAGAGTCAATAATCTAGATTACATTGTAAGGTACCTAACACCCATGGCATTCTGGTGTTGGTCATGCTTTGCCCTAGGGAGAGCTTTAGTCAACGGATCTACTACATTCAGATCAGTGTGTACTTTGCAAATCTTTACTTCTCCATCTTCGATGTACTCGCGAATCGAATGATAACGCAGCTTGATATGCTTCAGCCTCTTGTGTGACCTTGGTTCTTGTGCATTGGCGATGGCACCCATGTTGTCACAGTAGATGACTAGTGGGTCCAATGCACTAGGAACCACACCGAGCTCTACAATGAACCTCTTCATCCATACCGCTTCTGATGAAGCCTCTGAAGCCGCTATGTACTCTGATTCTGTTGAAGACTTCGCCACCGTGCACTGCTTCGAGCTTGCCCAGCTTACTGCAGCACCATTCAATATAAACACGTACCCAGACTGTGACTTAGAGTCATCAGGATCAGTGTTCCAACTTGCATCGGTGTAACTTGTTACAACGAGCTCTTGGTCACCTCCATAACAAAGAAACATATCCTTAGTTCTTTTCAAGTACTTCAGGATATTCTTGACCGCTGTCCAGTGTTCCATTCCTGGATCACTTTGATATCTGCTAGTCAAACTAACAGCATATGCTATATCCGGTCTAGTACATAGCATGGCATACATGATAGAGCCTACTGCCGAGGCATAGGGGATCTGACTCATCCTTTCTCTTTCTTCTGCCGTAGCCGGACCTTGAGTCTTACTCAAGACCTTGCCTGGTAACATAGGTAAGAATCCTTTCTTACTTTCTTCCATTCTAAACTTCTTTAGAATCTTGTCCAGGTATGTACTTTGTGATAGCCCTATTAGACGTCTTGATCTATCTCTATAAATCTTGATGCCTAATATATACGATGCTTCACCAAGGTCTTTCATTGAAAAACTATTATTCAAATAACCTTTACCTTTGCTTAATAGTTCTATATCATTCCCAATCAATAATATGTCATCTACATATAATATCAGGAATGCTACAGAGCTCCCACTCACTTTCTTGTAAATACAGGCCTCTCCATGACACTGTATAAACCCGAAGTCTTTGATCACCTTATCAAAGCGTCGGTTCCAACTTCTCGATGCTTGCTTCAGTCCATAAATTGAACGCTGAAGTTTGCATACTTTGTCAGCATTTTTAGGATCGACAAAACCTTTGGGTTGTACCATATACAACTCTTCCTCAATGTCTCCATTAAGGAACGCCATTTTGACATCCGTCTGCCAAATCTCATAATCGAAAAATGCAGCTATTGCTAACAAAATCCTCACAGATTTTAGCTTCGCTACAGGTGAGAAAGTCTCATCGTAGTCAATACCTTGAATTTGTCGGAAACCCTTTGCGACAAGTCGAGCTTTATATACAGTAATATTACCATCAGCATCTGTTTTTCTCTTGAAGATCCATTTATTCTCGACAGCCTTGCGGCTATCAGGTAAGTCTACCAAAGTACAAACTTTGTTATCATACGTGGATCCCATTTCGGATTTCATGGCTTCTTGCCATTTGTTGGAATCTGGGCTCATCATCGCTTCTTCATACGTCGCAGGGTCTTCATCATTGTTGTCCACAATCATGACATTTAGACAAGGATCATACCAATCAGGAGTGACACGTTCCCTTGTCAATCTACGAGGTTCAGTAGCTATCTCGTTTGAAGTTTCATGATCATCATCATTAGCTTCCTCTGTTGACGGTGTAGGCGGCACAGGAACATCTTCCGGTACTGCGCTACTCTGATCAATGAGTGAAGATTCATCAATCTCATCGAGTTCTACTTTTCTTCCAGTCACTTCTTTAGTGAGAAATTCTTCCTCAAGAAAGGTTCCATTCTTAGCAACAAAGATCTTGCCTTCGGATCTGTGATAGAAAGTGTACCCTATAGTTTCCTTAGGGTATCCTATGAAGACGCATTTCTCCGCTTTGGGTTCTAGCTTGTCCGGTTGTAACTTTTTTACATAGGCTTCGCAACCCCAAACTTTAAGGAACGACAGCTTAGGTTTCTTATTAAACCATAATTCATACGGCGTCGTTTCAACGGATTTTGATGGTGCTCTATTTAAAGTGAATGCGGCTGTCTCTAATGCATAACTCCAAAATGATAATGGTAAATCAGTAAGAGACATCATAGAACGAACCATATCTAAGAGAGTTCGATTACGACGTTCAGACACACTGTTTCGTTGTGGTGTTCCCGGCGGTGTCAATTTTGAAAGTATTCCGCATTTCTTTAAATGCATGCCAAACTCATAACTCAGATATTCACCTCCGCGATCAGATCGTAGAAATTTAATCTTCTTGTTACGTTGATTTTCTACTTCACTTTGGAATTCCTTAAACTTCTCGAAAGTTTCAGATTTATGTTTCATGAAATAGATATACCCATATCTACTCAGATCATTGATACGTCTCCGACGTATCGATAATTTCTTATGTTCCATGCCACATTATTGATGTTATCTACATGTTTTATGCACACTTTATGTCATATTCGTGCATTTTCTGGAACTAACCTATTAACAAGATGCCGAAGTGCCAGTTGCTGTTTTCTGCTGTTTTTGGTTTCAGAAATCCTAGTGGGTTGTATTTATGCTCGATAGTGGGTTCATGCCTCCATTGATATCTGGGACAGTGACAGAAAGTTCTAAGGTTGTGGATGTGCTGTTGCCACTAGGGATAAAACATTGGTGCTATGTTCAAGGATGTAGTTACTGATTACATTACGCGCAATACTTAATGCAATTGTCTGTTGGTAGCAACTTAATACTGGAGGGGGTTCGGATGATAACCTGAAGGTGGACTTTTTAGGCATAGATGCATGCTGGATGGCGGTCTATGTACTTTGTCGTAATGCCCAATTAAATCTCACTATACTCATCATAATATGTATGTGCATGGTCATGCCCTCTTTATTTGTCAATTGCCCAACTGTAATTTGTTCACCCAACATGCTGTTTATCTTATGGGAGAGACACCTCTAGTGAACTGTGGACCCCGGTCCAATTCTCTATACTGAAATACAATCTACTGCAATACTGTTCTACTGTTTTCTGCAAACAATCATCTTCCACACAATACGGTTAATCCTTTGTTACAGCAAGCCGGTGAGATTGACAACCTCACTGTTTCGTTGGGGCAAAGTACTTTGGTTGTGTTGTGCAGGTTCCACGTTGGCGCCGGAATCCCTGGTGTTGCGCCGCACTACATCCCGCCGCCATCAACCTTCAACGTGCTTCTTGGCTCCTCCTAGTTCGATAAACCTTGGTTTCTTTCTGAGGGAAAACTTGCTACTGTGCGCATCATACCTTCCTCTTGGGGTTCCCAACGAACGTGTGAGTTACACGCCATCAAGCTCTTTTTCTGGCGCCGTTGCCGGGGAGATCATGACACGCTGCAAGGGGAGTCTCCACTTCCCAATCTCTTTACTTTGTTTTTGTCTTGCTTAGTTTTATTTACTACTTTGTTTGCTACACTAAATCAAAATACAAAAAAATTAGTTGCTAGTTTTACTTTATTTGTTATCTTGTTTGCTATATCAAAAAACACAAAAAAATTAGTTACTTGCATTTACTTTATCTAGTTTGCTTTACTTACTGTTGCTAAAATGGCCAACCCTGAAAATACTAAGTTGTGTGACTTCACAACCACAAATAATAATGATTTCTTATGCACACCTATTGCTCCACCTGCTACTACAGCAGAATTCTTTGAAATTAAACATGCTTTACTGAATCTTGTTATGCGAGAGCAATTTTCTGGTGTTAGTTCTGATGATGCTGCTGCCCATCTTAATAATTTTGTTGAACTATGTGAAATGCAAAAATATAAAGATGTAGATGGTGATATTATTAAACTAAAATTGTTCCCTTTCTCATTAAGAGGAAGAGCTAAAGATTGGTTGCTATCTCTGCCTAAGAATAGTATTGATTCATGGACTAAATGCAAGGATGCTTTTATTGGTAGATATTATCCCCCTGCTAAATTTATATCTTTGAGGAGTAGCATAATGAATTTAAACAATTAGATACTGAACATGTTGCACAAGCATGGGAAAGAATGAAATCTCTGGTTAAAAATTGCTCAACCCATGGACTGACTTCTTGGATGATCATCCAAACCTTCTATGCAGGACTAAATTTTTCTTCGCAGAATTTATTGGATTCAGCTGCTGGAGGTACCTTTATGTCCATCACTCTTGGTGAAGCAACAAAGCTTCTTGATAATATGATGATCAACTACTCTGAATGGCACACGGAAAGAGCTCCACAAGGTAAGAAGGTAAATTCTGTCGAAGAAACCTCTTCCTTGAGTGATAAGATTGATGCTATTATATCTATGCTTGTGAATGATAGGACTAATGTTGATCCTAATAATGTTCCGTTAGCTTCATTGGTTGCACAAGAAGAACATGTTGATGTAAACTTCATTAAAAATAATAATTTCAACAACAATGCTTACCGGAAAAATTCTAGTAACAACTATAGGCCATATCCTTATAATAATGGCAACGGCTATGGTAATTCTTATGGGAATTCTTACAACAATAATAGGAGTTCACCCCCTGGACTTGAAGCCATGCTTAAAGAATTTATTAGTACACAAACTGCCTTTAACAAATCTGTTGAAGAAAAGCTTGGGAAAATTGATATACTTGCTTCTAAAGTCGATAGTCTTGCCGCTGATGTTGATCTTTTGAAATCGAAAGTTATGCCTAATGAAAATCATCATAATAAAATTGTTACTACAGCAAATGCCATCCAAGTTAGAATTAATGAGAATATAAGATTAATGGCTGAACTGCGTGCTAGGTGGGATAGAGAAGAAAATGAAAAACTAGCTAAAGAAAAGAATGTAGCTAAAGTTTGGACTATTACCACCACTAGTAATGCTAATGCTACACATGTTGCTGCACCTCCTACTATTAATAATAAAAGAATTGGTGTTAGCAATGTTTCCACTTCTAATGCAAAGCGCGAGAAACTGCTCGAAATCGCTAAAACTGCTGAACCGCTCGTGATAAAGCTGCTGAAATTTTTTCCAACATTGGGGATGATGACCCCATTACTTTAGATTATAATGATTTGAATTTTGATGATTGCCACATCTCTGAAGTTATAAAGTTCTTGCAAAAACTTGCTAAAAGTCCTAATGCTAGTGCTATAAATTTGGCTTTCACGCAACATATTACAAATGCTCTCATAAAAGCTAGAGAAGAGAAACTAGAGCGCGAAGCCTCTATTCCTAAAAAGCTAGAGGATGGTTGGGAGCCCATCATTAAGATGAAGGTTAAAGATTTTGATTGTAATGCTTTATGTGATCTTGGTGCAAGTATTTCCGTTATGCCTAAGAAAATTTATAATATGCTTGACTTGCCACCGTTGAAAAATTGTTATTTGGATGTTAATCTTGCTGATCATTCTACAAACAAACCTTTGGGGAAAGTTGATAATGTTCGCATTACCGTTAACAATAACCTTGTCCCCGTTTATTTTGTTGTCTTGGATATTGAATGCAATGCATCTTGTCCCATTATATTGGGAAGACCTTTTCTTCGAACTGTTGGTGCTATCATTGATATGAAGGAAGGTAATATAAAATATCAATTTCCTCTCAAGAAAGGTATGGAACACTTCCCTAGAAAGAGAATGAAGTTACCTTTTGATTCTATTATTAGAACAAATTATGATGTTGATACTTCGTCTTTTGATAATACTTGATACACACTTTCTGCGCCTAGCTGAAAGGCGTTAAAGAAAAGCGCTTATGGGAGACAACCCATGTTTTTACCTACAGTACTTTGTTTTTATTTTGTGTCTTGGAAGTTGTTTACTACTGTAGCAACCTCTCCTTATCTTAGTTTAGTGTTTTATTGTGCCAAGTAAAGTCGTTGATAGAAAAGTTCATACTAGATTTGGATTACTGCGCAGAAACAGATTTCTTTGCTGTCACGAATATGGGCTGTTTTCTCTGTAGCTAACTCAGAAAATTATGCCAATTTACGTGAGTAATCCTCAGATATGTATGCAACTTTCATTCAATTTGAGAATTTTCATTTGAGCAAGTCTGGTGCCTCGATAAAATTCGTCAATACGAACTGTTCTGTTTTGACAGATTCTGCCTTTTATTTCGCATTGCCTCTTTTGCTATGTTGGATGAATTTCTTTGATCCATTAATGTCCAGTAGCTTTATGCAATGTCCAGAAGTGTTAAGAATGATTGTGTCACCTCTGAACATGTTAATTTTTATTGTCGCTAACCCTCTAATGAGTTGTTCTAAGTTTGGTGTGGAGGAAGTTTTCAAGGATCAAGAGAGGAGTATGATGCAACATGATCAAGGAGAGTGAAAGCTCTAAGCTTGGGGATGCCCCGGTGGTTCACCCCTGCATATTCTAAGAAGACTCAAGCGTCTAAGCTTGGGGATGCCCAAGGCATCCCCTTCTTCATCGACAACATTATCAGGTTCCTCCCCTGAAACTATATTTTTATTCCATCACATCTTATGTGCTTTGCTTGGAGCGTCGGTTTGTTTTTGTTTTTTGTTTTGTTTGAATAAAATGGATCCTAGCATTCACTTTATGGGAGAGAGACACGCTCCGCTGTAGCATATGGACAAGTATGTCCTTAGTTTCTACTCATAGTATTCATGGCAAAGTTTCTTCTTCGTTAAATTGTTATATGGTTGGAATTGGAAAATGATACATGTAGTAATTTGCTATAATGTCTTGGGTAATGTGATACTTGGCAATTGTTGTGCTCATGTTTAAGCTCTTGCATCATATGCTTTGCACCCATTAATGAAGAAATACATAGAGCATGCTAAAATTTGGTTTGCATATTTGGTTTCTCTAAGGTCTAGATAATTTCTAGTATTGAGTTTGAACAACAAGGAAGACGGTGTAGAGTCTTATAATGTTTTCAATATGTCTTTTATGTGAGTTTTGCTGCACCGGTTCATCCTTGTGTTTGTTTCAAATAAGCCTTGCTAGCCTAAACCTTGTATCGAGAGGGAATACTTCTCATGCATCCAAAATACTTGAGCCAACCACTATGTCATTTGTGTCCACCATACCTACCTACTACATGGTATTTTCCGCCATTCCAAAGTAAATTTCTTGAGTGCTACCTTTAAAATTCCATCATTCACCTTTGCAATATATAGCTCATGGGACAAATAGCTTAAAAACTATTGTGGTATTGAATATGTACTTATGCACTTTATCTCTTATTAAGTTGCTTGTTGTGCGATAACCATGTTCACTGGGGACGCCATCAATTACTCTTTGTTGAATTTCATGTGAGTTGCTATGCATGTTCGTCTTGTCTGAAGTAAGAGCGATCTACCACCTTATGGTTAAGCATGCATATTGTTAGAGAAGAACATTGGGCCGCTAACTAAAGCCATGATCCATGGTGGAAGTTTCAGTTTTGGACATATATCCTCAATCTCATATGAGAAAATTATTAATTGTTGTTACATGCTTATGCATAAAAGAGGAGTACATTATCTGTTGTCTATGTTGTCCCGGTATGGATGTCTAAGTTGAGAATAATCAATAGCGAGAAATCCAATGCGAGCTTTCTCCTTAGACCTTTGTACAAAGGCATAGAGGTACCCCTTTGTGACACTTGGTTAAAACATGTGCATTGTGATGATCCGGTAGTCCAAGCTAATTAGGACAAGGTGCGGGCACTATTAGTATACTATGCATGAGGCTTGCAACTTGTAAGATATAATTTACATGATACATATGCTTTATTACTACCGTTGACAAAATTGTTTCATGTTTTCAAAATCAAAGCTCTAGCACAAATATAGCAATCGATGCTTTTCCTCTATGGAGGACAATTCTTTTACTTTCAATGTTGAGTCAGTTCACCTATTTCTCTCCACCTCAAGAAGCAAACACTTGTGTGAACTGTGCATTGATTCCTACATACTTGCTTATTGCACTTATTATATTACTCTATGTTGACAATATCCATGAGATATACATGTTACAAGTTGAAAGCAAGCGCTGAAACTTAATCTTCCTTTGTGTTGCTTCAATGCCTTTACTTTGAATTATTGCTTTATGAGTTAACTCTTATGCAAGACTTATTGATGCTTGTCTTGAAGTGCTATTCATGAAAAGTCTTTGCTATATGATTCACTTGTTTACTCATGTCATATACATTGTTTTGATCGCTGCATTCACTACATATGCTTTACAAATAGTATGATCAAGGTTATGATGGCATGTCACTCCAGAAATTATCTGTGTTATCGTTTTACCTGCTCGGGACGAGCAGAACTAAGCTTGGGGATGCTGATACGTCTCCGACGTATCGATAGTTTCTTATGTTCCATGTGTCGTCGTGGTGAACAGACAGATGCCATAGGATGGCTTAGATTGGGGCCGAATGGACGCTAGAGGATTCGGGGGAGGGTTTGTGATCAGGTGGGATGAACTTCCGGATGGTTTCCTCAAGAACTTGGCCAAGGCCAGAGGTTGAAGAAGAAAGACACAAGGAAGAACTCGCTCTAGATCACCATGTTCATTGATTCTCACAAGTTACAGGTTTGTGCTTCTCACTGTGTTCCTTCTATTGTGCGTGCCCGTAAGGAGGGCTGCCCCCTCTCCTTATATAGGGGAGAGGCTGGCTTACAGTGCAAGAAACCCTAATGGCATCTTTGACTAGACAAACTACTTTACAAAGCTACTTTAATCATAGATGACGCCGGAGTCCTCTTTAATCAGGGCTGCTGATGTCCTCCGGCTTCTTTTAGCGTCATCCCTCTCTTTGGCGCCAGGGCTCTGATTAAAGCCACTTTGCTTAGCTCATCCTTGTCTTCTTGCTCTGAAGAGAATCTTTCACCAGTCCTGCCGACAGGCCCTTCAGTCCGGTATCTTCTTTACCGGGTTCCGGCATACCCCCTTGGGGATGCCGGCTTGGCTTCACTTGGCCCAAACTCCTACCTTACCTTCCGGTAAGAATATTAAACCGGTATCTCGATGGCTCAAACCATCCGGTTTGGCATGCCTTTGGCATACCGGGGGTTATCCCCCCAACATTAGTCCCCGAAGCTGGTATAGTCTGGAGGATTCTATCCTACAGACCATGCCAGGTTTTCATCTTTTCAGGATACCGGTTTAATCTCTCCGGCCTGAGCTTGGATCCGGCATCTTTGCCCTTCTTTGTCTTTTCTTTTCTTCACAAGACATCTTCCGGCATCTCTCTTTTCCGGCATCATTTGCATTTACTCCTTCCTCGGCAAAGTCGAGAATATTTTGGGCCCCGCGCCTGTCAGTGACATGCGCACTGTTAACTGCCATGCCAGTGTCAGTTGTCACTTTGCTTCGACTCCCGCGCGGCCATTAAATGCCCCGCTGCGGATCCCACTACCCACTTGGGATCCCGTGTGCGCTCCCGTGTGGCCTCCCCTTTTCTCGCGTGTACCTCTTCGCCACGTGGCGGCCCAAGGCGCGAACCGTCGCGGGCCGCGAGGCGAACCGCCGCGGCCCAGCGGTTTCCAGCCCACCTTCTCTCTCCTTTATAAGCACAACCGCCCCTTCTTCTTCCTCTTCTTCGCATTCCTCATCCTTCGCGCACAGTGCTCCTCGCCTTTGCGCTACCGCCGCTCTCCGTCCGCCGTCGCTCGCTCAAGCTCCGGCGCGCGGCGAACTCATGCCGTGCTTCCGCCGGACTTCGCTGTGCGGGAATCTTCAGCAACACCTTCACCGCGCCTGCTGCATTCGCACTTCTTCGCGAGCTTCTCCGCCTCGCCGTCGACGGTGGTCGTTGGCGACCACAGGTCCTCTCCGCCGCCGGCGAAAGTCTTCCTCAGCGACCGCGCCGCTCAAGGTTGGTAGCAATCTTACCTTGCTCGCCATCTGCTTGCTTTTCAGATCTTGGGTCTACGGTGTTCTTATTTCTTCTTTTTCTTTGGTTTTCTTTGTACTCGTAGATCTTCACGCGGTGTTCAAGTGTGGGATTCCTGTTTTTTCGCCTTCCCATCCAATGTCTGACGAGGAATCTTCCTCCGCATCTTCTTCTTCTTTTTCCGTTAAGCGCCGTAGACAATCTCCCGGCGAATCCACGGCTTCAGATCCGATGGACACCGATTCCGGCAACCAGCAGGAATCCGGTAGCCGCCAAGAGTCCGGTGGCCATCTAGAATCCGGTAGCTTTAGCCAAGCTTCCGGTAGCCAAGAAGCGAGTAGCTCTGGCCAAGCCTCTAGTAGCTCTAGCCAATCTTCCGGCGCAGAGCCTTCCCCAATCACTCGCGGAGCCTGGATGGGCTCCAATGTTACTGAGTATGAGATCGACTGGTTATACCGGTCCCGCCGGATTCCGGAAGGAGTAGTCTGCCGGATTCTCGGTGACGAAATCGAACCGGACCCCGAGCCCGGTGAATATGTTGTTTTTCTCGCTCACTTTGAGCGCGGCTTCGGCCTTCCTGCCTCCCCTTTTTTCCGGGAGTTTCTAGATTTCTATAAACTCCAACCTCACCACCTTCCTGGCAACGCCATCTTCTACCTTTCATGCTATGCCACCTTCATGGAGGCCTATATCGGCATTCGTCCCACTCGTGAGACGTTTGCCCGCTTCTTTTGTTTGCGGATAAACTCCATCCAGGGCAAGGAAATCCCTAAGCCCAAACCGCCCGTGGAGTGTGGATCTTGCATCGTTGGCTCCCGTCAAGGGAGCACTTTTCTTAAGTTTGCCGGCCTCGAGTCTTGCCGCGCTTGGCAAGGAACCTTTTTCTATGTGAAGAACGAGGGCCGCGCCAATCTTATTGATCTTCCTCCGTTCCAAGCGGGACCTCCTAGCAGAACCAATTGGAGCTATAATCCGAACACGGATCATGCCGAAACCAACTGGGTAGTACGCTTCTTGGCCTCTTTGAAGAAGGAGACCAAAATCTGCTCTGATGATATCATCCGCACTTTTATATCGCGGCGGGTGCTTCCTCTGAAGCGGCACGTGCATAGGATGAGCGAGATGTACGGCCCTGGCGATCCCACCAAGATCACAAGCCGTCCTCTTAGCAAGAAGGATGTTGTTCGCAAGGCTAAGCAGATTTGCCAAACTGCTATGCCTTTTGAATGGGAATGGGGCCTCCTTCCCCTCAGCACTGCTAACCCTCCGACCCAAGAAGTAAGGGATTACGCAATTGGGGTAGTCTTTGCCGGTAACTTTCTGCTTTTATTAACTTTCCTTTTTTCGTGTTTCAGGCCAAGGACCGCTTCCCCCTCATCCAAGCAGAGCGACGTGGGATTCCGGTGAAGCGTGCCCTTGACTCCTTCGACCCAGATCCCTACATTTTTTGGAAGGATCTGAAGATGGGCAAGACCCCGGCTGCGCGCCTTGGCCGGGACCCGCCGGAGCCAACCGGGTCCTCCGATGACCTGACCATGCTCGAGGTACTTCCTTTCCGGTTTCTTGTACTTTACCGTTATTGCTTTGCTGCGAATTGCTTCTTAACCATTTCCAACTCATAGATCCATGAGCGCGTGCCGCCCCTGCGCGCCGAGGCTGGCTCTGAGTTTGTGGACAAACTCATGGCCCAGGGCCAAAAGAACAAGCAGCCGGCATCTAATGCCGGTTCCAGCCAGGCCCCTCCCTCCAAGCGCTTCCGGACTGAGCCGGTGGGGGAGAAGGAAGTGGGCGTGCGCCGCTATGGGCGCAAGCAGATGCCAACTGCTTCCAGGTAAGTTCTTCATTTTCTGACTTGCCTCTTTTTTGCCAAGTTCTTTTTCCGGTTGCTTTTTTCCAATCTATTTGTCTTTTTCTTTTTCTCAGCCCTGCGCTCAAGCTTGGCCCAAGGCCATCGGGCTCTGAAGGATCCGCAAGGACCTCAACCCCTCCTCCTGACTCAGGCCCGGCACCATCTGGTGCCAGCAACACCTCTGCCTCCCTCTCGGGGGGCACAACAAATTCAGGGCGTGTGGCCCCTTCATCATCAGATCACCGCACGGAGGAGGATCTTCCCTTTCTCCCTGAGAACCAAGACACCGGCGCCAGCAACATCGGCGCCGGAGAAGAAGAAGCTGCCGGGCGGGCGGAGCCTCCTGCTCCTCCCGTCCTTGAAAAGACGACACCTTCCGTGCCGGAATCTTCCGCGCCGGAAGGCTCCAAATCGGGTGACGCGCCTAGCGCTCCCCCTTCTCCACGAACCATCCTCATGCCACCGCCAGACGCTCCTCGCGCCAAGCCCTCCAGGGCTGCTCCCACTGCGCCGCCGCCCAAGACCTCCAGGCTGATCAAGGGGAAGGCGACGGCCTCCAGCGCCCCTTCCGGCGGCCAGCAGCCCCTGGTGCTGCACGTCGCCAAGGCCGCCAAGGATACCGCCACGAAAGCCACCGGCCTCCTTGGCCGTATTACTGAGTTCCAGCGCCGAGGCCGGGACCTGGGGCATCTTCTGCCCTACGCCCAAAAGTGGAACGCCGCGGACATGACTCCGGCGACCCGCGGCCTGGGCAAGGACAGGCTGCCGGCCCCTGACCCTATCGGGGACTGGTCTTCCGAGGAGCACTTCATGCGGCTTCGCAGCGCCGTGAAAGAGCTCGACAGCGCGTGGTACGATTCCACGAATAACTTGATGGTACGTTCTACTAACTTTCTTCGATCTTTACCGGTTTCCTTGCTTCCGGCTTTGCTCTATCTTTAGTTCATGCCGGTTTCTCTCTTGTCTATCTTCCTAGTCCCCGAGTTTTGTGGTGAGAGCGCAGCTCTTAGCGCAAAACTTAACTTTAAAACTTAGCGTGAAACCGGCACTGCCAGTCCCCGAGTTTCGGGTTAAACACCTTCTTTTTAGCGCAAAACTTATCCTAGAAACGCGCGCAACCGGCACTGCCAGTCCCCGAGTTTAGGGTTAAGAACTTTGTTCTTAGCGCAAAGCTTATCTTAGAAACGCGTGCAACCGGCACTGCCAGTCCCCGAGTTTCGGGTTAAGAACTTTGTTCTTAGCGCAAGACTTAACTCATTTCTTTTTCTTGAACAGCTCACGGCTGACGCTCGGAAGGCCCTCTTCGAGGAGCTTCTGTGGGAGCATCGGGAACTCGCTGAGGCACACGATAAGTGCCAAGGTAATTTTGTACAACCAGCATCTTTTTACCGGAAACCTTTTTTCCTTCTGATATTTATAATTTTTGCTTAACAGTGATCCCGGAAGCTTCCATCGATGCTCTCAGGGAGCAGCTCGCCGCCGCCCAACGTATGATTTTCTCCTTTCTCCTGTTACTTGGTTTCCTTTTCATCTTTACTAGCATAACCTTGTTAACACCCTCTTTTCCGGTTTGCAGGGGAGAAGGACCAGCTCATCCGGCAGCATCAGGAGGAGCTGAGCGCCCACAAGACCAGCTACCAGGAGCTCAAGTCTCAGCTCATTCAGCTGGGGCTTGATCATGCCAAGGCCCTCAAAGCCGCTGAAGCGAATGCAGCGGCCAAGTTGGACGAGGCTCTGGAGGACGCCAGCAATGCCACTGTGGTATTGCGAGCTGAGCTGGAGGAGCTGGCCAAGGCCCGGAAGGGTGCCGAGGAGAGAGCTGCGCGCCTGGAGGAGGAGCAGAAGGGGTGCAACCAGTTGATCCAGCAAACTGATACCCTTGCCTACCGTAAGTTCTTTTCTTTTACATACTTTGACTACTGCATACGATCCTTTTTTCTTCCGACTTCATGTTCTCTTTCGCTATCTTGCCTCCCGGTTACATCTTTCCTTCCGGATGCATCTTTCCTTCCGGATGCATTTTTCTTCCGGATGCACTTTCTTCCGGATTCCTTTCCTTAGCCTTTTTCTTTCTTTGCACAGGCCTCTTTCCGGACTCCCAGAGGTATGCTGTCAAGAAAGTTGACGAGCACCGCACTGCCCAAGGCCAAGCGAATCTCGCCGTGCCATGGACGCCCTATGACCATCTGGTCGCGCTGAATGCGCGGGTGTCTCATATGCGCGCAGTAGATCGCAATCTATCTGATATCCCTGATGTAGCTACCCAGCTCTTCAGGATTCTATGGCCGGGCGAGGTGGTGCCGGAGACTTTCTCCCTCATCAGCGATCGTCTCATGGGCGCCGGCAAGAGGATCCGCGAGTGGCAGTGCTCTGCTGCCCGTGCTGGAGCGGACTCTGCTCTCCGCGTCGCTTGCTCCTGGTACCCGGAGCTTAACCTGGACGCCCTTACCGGCGTGCGCGAAGGCGCGGAAACCGATCTGGACCCGATCCTCACCGCTAAGCGGCAGGATCGTGCGTACCACATTGCGGAGTACGCCGACATGCGCACCTTCATCCCTCCCCCTCCTGACGTCAAGGACTATCTCGACGAGGAGGAGGATGAAGCCGATGAGGAGCCTCTGGACGACGCTGGTGCTGGCGACGCCCCTCCGGAAGCCCCTGCTGCCTGATGATCTTCTATCAAATGTTTGGCTGTGATATGTCTTTTGGTCCTGTTGCCTCAAAACAATGCTCGTTAAATTCTGCCCCGGAATGCCGGGGCTTATGATGTAAAACTTTAAGTCTGCTTGTAGTTGTCGTACAACATTTTATGCCGGTAAGTTATACCGGTTTTAATTATCTTATGTTTGCCTTAGCATATTTGCTCTTGGTTTTGGTTTTATCCTGCACTGCAAAGATTTCCAAATTGTTTCCGCATCCAATTTGATGCACACTTGGTTCTTTTGCCTTGGCTCTGCCTGCCTTCTCTGGGCGTTCTTTGGCGTATGAGCACAAGGTTCTTTCACCAAACAAGCATTTTCTTGAACTTAGAAATAACTTCGAAATTTTGCAAAAAACCGGTTAAACCGGGGTTAGTTAAATTTTCCGGATTGTTCTTTCCTGCTTTCCCTCTTCGCAGTTCATGTGCTTATCTCCTACCGGTTTATCTTGCTTGCCATGAAGCCGAGTTTTGGACAGCAGCAAAGTCGAAGACTCCGGTAGGATTTAGCACACTACTAATCCGGAAAGAGAAAACATTCAATAAGCAACCGGTAAACTGAAAAAATAAACAAGTTAATGCAACTTAAGTTGGGGTAGTCCCCGAGATTCATTCAAGGTTCCGGCATCTTTTATTCATAGCTTGTAAGGTACAAAAAGGAACTTCTTACACCACAACTTCAAGAGTAGAAAGGACGCAACAGAGCTACGTTCCATGGACGCTTGCTCTCCTCTCCGGACCTGTCCGCCTTTCCTTTTTTCCACTCTTGTGCATCAATCAGGTAATATGCATCATTGTGAAGCACCTTGCTTACAATGAAGGGACCTTCCCATGGTGGCAAAAGCTTATGCCGGCCTTCAGTGCGCTGCACTAGGCGTAGCACAAGATCTCCTTCCCGGAAAACTCTCGGGTTAACCTTCCGGTTATGATAGCGTCTGAGGTTTTGCTGGTAAATGGCTGTTGTTGCCAAAGCCAGCTCTCTTGCTTCTTCTAGCAAGTCCACATCGTTTTCTCTGGCCTCTTTGACCTCTTGCTCAGTATAGAGCTGTACTCTTGGTGAATCATGAATGATGTCAGTTGGTATGACTGCTTCTGCTCCATAAACCATGAAGAACGGAGTGTATCCGGAAGACCGGTTTGGAGTTGTCCTTATACTCCACAGCACCGATGGTAGCTCATCGAGCCAACATCCCGGTGACTTTTCCACTGCATCAATGAGTCTAGGTTTGATACCGGAAAGTACCAAAGCATTCATTCTTTCCACCTGGCCATTGCCTTGTGGGTGTGCTGAAGGAGATATGCCCTAGAGGCAATAATAAAGTGGTTATTATTTATATCTTTATGTTTATGATAAATGTTTATATATCATGCTATAATTGTATTAACTGAAACATTAGTACATGTGTGATATGTAGACAAACAAGAAGTCCCTAGTATGCCTCTTAAACTAGCTTGTTGATTAATGGATGATTAGTTTCATAATCATGAGCATTGGATGTTATTAATAACAAGGTTATGTCATTGTATGAATGATGTATGAATGATGTAATGGACACACCCAATTAAGCGTAGCATAAGATCTCGTCATTAAGTTATTTGCTATAAGCTTTCGATACATAGTTACCTAGTCCTTATGACCATGAGATCATGTAAATCACTTATACCGGAAAGGTACTTTGATTACACCAAACACCACTGCGTAAATGGGTGGCTATAAAGGTGGGATTAAGTATCCGGAAAGTATGAGTTGAGGCATATGGATCAACAGTGGGATTTGTCCATCCCGATGACGGATAGATATACTCTGGGCCCTCTCGGTGGAATGTCGTCTAATGTCTTGCAAGCATATGAATGAGTTCATAAGAGACCACATACCACGGTACGAGTAAAGAGTACTTGTCAGGAGACGAGGTTGAACAAGGTATAGAGTGATACCGAAGATCAAACCTCGGACAAGTAAAATATCGCGAGACAAAGGGAATTGGTATTATATGTATATGGTTCATTCGATCACTAAAGTCATCGTTGAATATGTGGGAGCCATTATGGATCTCCAGATCCCGCTATTGGTTATTGGTCGAAGTGAGTACTCAACCATGTCCGCATAGTTCACGAACCGTAGGGTGACACACTTAAAGTTGGATGTTGAAATGGTAGTACTTGAATATGGAATGGAGTTCGAATATTTGTTCGGAGTCCCGGATGAGATCCCGGACATCACGAGGAGTTCCGGAATGGTCCGGAGAATAAGATTCATATATAGGATGTCATTTTATGTGAATTAAAATGTCGCGGAAGGTTCTATGGAAGGTTCTAGAAGGTTCTAGAAAAGTCCGGAAGAAACCACCAAGGAAGGTGGAGTCCACATGGGACTCCACCTCCATGGCCGGCCAGCCCTAGGTGGGGAGGAGTCCCAAGTGGACTCCCCCTTAGGGGGCCGGCCACCCCCCACATGGGAGGTGGAAATCCCACCTTTTGGTGGGAGTCCTAGTTGGGCTAGGTTTCCTCCTCTTATGGAAGGTTTTTGGTTCGGGTCTTATTCGAAGACTTGGACACCAACACTTGGGGATCCACCTATATAATGAGGGGCCAAGGGAGGGGGCCGGCCACCCCAAGACCACAAGCTGGCCGCCCCCCTTGAAGTGGCCGGCCACCCCCTCCCAAACCCTAGCCGCCCCCCTCTCCTCCATATAGCCCGCGTAGCTTAGCGAAGCTCCGCCGGACTTCTTCACCGCCACCGCCACCGACACCACGCCGTCGTGCTGTCGGATTCAAGAGGAGCTACTACTTCCGCTGCCCGCTGGAACGGGAGGTGGACGTCGTCTTCATCAACAACCGAACGTGTGACCGAGTACGGAGGTGCTGCCCGTTCGTGGCGCCGGAACCGATCGTGATCAAGATCTTCTATGCGCTTTTGCAAGCGGCAAGTGATCGTCTACCGCAGCAACAAGAGCCTCATCTTGTAGGCTTTGGAATCTCTTCAAGGGTGAGACTCGATACCCCCTCGTTGCTACCGTCTTCTAGATTGCATCTTGGCTTGGTTTGCGTGTTCGCCGTAGGAAATTTTTTGTTTTCTATGCAACGTTATCCTACAGTGGTATCAGAGCCGTGTCTATGCATAGATGGTTGCACGAGTAGAACACAATGGTTTGTGGGCGTTGATGCTCTTGTTATCTTTAGTTTGAGTACTTTGCATCTTTATGGCATAGTGGGATGAAGCGGCTCGGACTAACTTTACATGACCGCGTTCATGAGACTTGTTCCTCGTTCGACATGCAACTTGTATTGCATAAGAGGCTTTGCGGGTGTCTGTCTCTCCTACTATAGTAAAGATTCAATTTACTCTTCTATTGAAAACATTAGTATCAACGTTGTGGTTCATGTTCGTAGGTAGATTAGATCTCTCTCGAAAACCCTAAACCACGTAAAATATGCAAACCAAATTAGAGACGTCTAACTTGTTTTTGCAGGGTTTGGTGATGTGATATGGCCATAATGTGATGATGAATATGTATGAGATGATCATTATTGTATTGTGGCAACCGGCAGGAGCCTTATGGTTGTCTTTAAATTTCATGTTGAGTAGTATTTCAAAGTAGTTGTTATAGTTGCTACATGGAGAACAATCATGAAGACGGCGTCATTGATCTTGACGCTACGCCGACGATGATGGAGATCATGCCTGAAGATGATGGAGATCATGTCCGTGCTTTGGAGATGAAGATCAAAGGCGCAAAGACTAAAGGGCCATATCATATCACATATGAACTGCATGTGATGTTAATCCTTTTTATGCATCTTATTTTGCTTAGATCGTGATGGTAGCATTATAAGATGATCCCTCACTAAAATCTCAAGATAATAAAGTGTTCATCCTTAGTAGCACCGTTACCAAGTCTTGTCGTTTCGAAGCATCTCGTGATGATCGGGTGTGATAGATTCAATAAGTACATACAACGGGTGCAAGACAATTTTGCACATGCGGATACTAAGGTGGTCTTGACGAGCCTAGCATGTACAGACATGGTCTCGGAACACGTGATACCGAAAGGTAGAGCATGAATCATATGGTTGATATGATGAACACTTTGAGTGTTCGCCATTGAAATCACACCTTTTCTCGTGATGATCGGGTTAAGGTGCGGTGGATTTGGTTCGTGTGATCACTAAGACAATGCGAGGGATATTGTTTTGAGTGGGAGTTCACTTAGGTTTTTAATTATGTTGAATTAAAATTTGAACTCAATTTGTCATAAACTTAGTCTAAACTATTGCAAATATATGTTGTAGAGATGGCGTCCCCAATCAATTTTAATCAGTTCCTAGAGAAAGAGAAACTTAAGAGCAACGGTAGCAACTTCACCGACTGGTTCCGTCATGTGAGGATCTTCCTCTCTGGCGGAAATCTGCAATTTGTGCTTGATGCACCGCTAGGTGACCTCCCGCAGAGAAGATGAAACCGATGAAGTAAAAGCTGTTTACGCGACTCGGAAAACTCGGTACTCTCAAGTTCGGTGTGCCATCTGTGCGATCCGGAATCCGATCTTCAAAAACGTTTTGAGCACCACGATCCTCATGAGTTGATGAATGAGCTGAAAGCTATATTCGAGACTCATGCGGCCGTGGAATGCTATGAAGCATCGAAACATTTCTTCAGCTGTATGATGGAAGAAGGCAGCTCCGTTAGTGAGCACATGCTCGCCATGACCGGGCATGCGAAGAAACTCAGTGACTTGGGAATAGTGATTCCTAACAGACTGGGGATTAATCGTGTCCTTCAATCACTGCCACCAAGTTACAAGAACTTTGTGATGAACTACAATATGCAGAACATGAACAAGGAGTTACCTGAACTCTTTGGCATGCTAAAAGCTGCTGAGATTGAGATCAAGAAAGAGCACCAAGTGTTGATGGTCAACAATACCACCAGTTTCAAGAAACAGGGCAAGTCTAAAGGAAAATTCAAGAAGGGTGGCAAGAAAGCTGCCACGCCTCCTATGAAACCTAAGAACGGCCCTAAGCACGATCTTGAGTGCTATTACTGCAAGGAGAAGGGACACTGGAAGCGTAATTGCTACAAGTATCTGGCAGATCTGAAGAGCGGCCTTGTCAAGAAGAAGAAAGAAGGTATATCTGATATACATGTTATAGATGTTCATTTCACTGGTTCTCGTTCTAGTACCTGGGTATTTGATACTGGTTCGGTTGCTCATATTTGTAACTCGAAATAGGAACTAAAGAATAAACGACAACTGCTGAAAGATGAAGTGACGATGCGCGTTGGAAACGGATCCAAGGTCAATGTGATCGCAGTCGGCACACTTCCTCTACATCTACCTTCGGGATTAGTTTTAAGCCTAAATAATTGTTATTATGTACTGCGTTGAGCATGAACATTATATCACGGATCTTGCTTAATGCAAGACGGTTATTCATTCAAGTCTGAGAATAATGGTTGTTCTATTTTTATGAATAATATCTTTTATGGTCGAGCACCACAAAAGAATGGCTTATTTCTGTTAGATCTCGATAGTAGTGATACGCATATACATAACATTGATGCTAAGCGAATTAAATTGAATGATAATTCTACTTATATGTGGCACTGTCGTCTTGGTCATATTGGAGTGAAACGCATGAAGAAACTCCATATTGATGGATTACTTGAATCACTTGACTTTGAGTCACTTGATAGATGCGAAGCATGTCTAATGGGAAAAATGACAAAGACTCCATTTTCTGGTATGATGGAGCGAGCTACTGACTTATTGGAAATCATACATACCGATGTATGTGGACCAATGAGCGTAGCATCGCGCGGTGGTTATCGTTATGTTCTAACCTTCACAGGTGATCTGAGTAGATATGGGTATATCTATTTCATGAAACATAAATCCGAAACTTTCGAGAAGTTTAAGGAATTTCAAAGTGAAGTAGAAAATCAACGTAACAAGAAGATTAAATTTCTACGATCTGATCGTGGAGGTGAATATCTGAGTTATGAGTTTGGCATGCATTTAAAGAAATGCGGAATACTTTCACAATTGACACCGCCGGGAACACCTCAACGAAACGGTGTGTCCGAACGTCGTAATCGAACTCTCTTAGATATGGTTCGTAGTATGATGTCTCTTACTGATTTGCCGTTATCATTTCGGAGTTATGCATTAGAGACAGCCGCATTCACTTTAAATAGAGCACCATCAAAATCCGTAGAAACGACACCGTATGAATTATGGTTTAATAAGAAACCTAAGCTGTCGTTCCTGAAAGTTTGGGGTTGCGAAGCCTATGTAAAGAAGTTACAACCGGACAAGCTAGAACCCAAAGCGGAGAAATGCATCTTCATAGGATACCCTAAGGAAACTATAGGGTACACTTTCTATCACAGATCCGAAGGCAAAATCTTTGTTGCTAAGAACGGAACCTTTCTTGAGAAAGAATTTCTCACTAAAGAAGTGACTTGGAAGAAAAGTAGAACTTCGATGAGATTGATGAATCTATACTCATTGATCAGAGTAGCGCAATACCGGAAGTTGTACCTGTACCGCCTACACCGGCAACAGAGGAAGCTAATGATAATGATCATGAAACTTCGAACGAGGAAACTACTGAACCTCGCAGATCGACAAGGGAACGTGCCACTCCTGATTGGTATGATCCTTGTCTAAATGTCATGATTGTGGATAACAATGATGAGGACCCTGCGACGTATGAAGAAGCGATGATGAGCCCAGATTCCAACAAATGGCAAGAAGCCATGAAATCCGAAATGGGATCCATGTATGATAAAAAAGTATGGACTTTGGTAGACTTACCTGATAGCCGAAAGGCTGTCGAAAATAAATGGATCTTCAAGAGAAAAACAGATGCTGATGGTAATATTACTGTCTATAAAGCTCGACTTGTCGCAAAGGGTTTCCGACAAATTCAAGGAGTTGACTACGATGAGACTTTCTCACCTGTAGCAAAGCTAAAATCTGTGAGGATTTTGTTAGCAATAGCTGCATTTTTCGATTATGAGATTTGGCAGATGGATGTCAAAACGGCGTTCCTTAATGGAGACATTGAGGAAGAGTTGTATATGGTACAACCCAAAGGTTTTGTTGATCCTAAAAATGCTGACAAAGTATGCAAACTTCAGCGTTCAATCTATGGACTGAAGCAAGCATCGAGAAGTTGGAACCGACGCTTTGATAAGGTGATCAAAGACTTCGGGTTTATACAGTGTCATGGAGAGGCCTGTATTTACAAGAAAGTGAGTGGGAGCTCTGTAGCATTCCTGATATTATATGTAGATGACATATTATTGATCGGGAATGATATAGAACTATTAAGCAGTGTTAAAGTTTATTTGAATAATAGTTTTTCAATGAAAGACCTTGGTGAAGCATCATACATATTAGGCATCAAGATCTATAGAGATAGATCAAGACGCCTAATAGGGCTATCACAGAGTACATATCTGGACAAGATTCTAAAGAAGTTTAGAATGGACGAAAGTAAGAAAGGGTTCTTACCTATGTTACCAGGCAAGGTATTGAGTAAAACTCAAGGACCGACTACGGCAGAAGAAAGAGAAAGGATGAGTAATATCCCCTATGCCTCGGCAGTAGGATCTATCATGTATGCCATGCTATGTACTAGACCGGATATAGCACATGCTGTTAGTTTGACTAGCAGATATCAAAGTGATCCAGGTATGGAGCACTGGACAGCGGTCAAGAATATCCTGAAGTACTTGAAAAGAACTAAGGATATGTTTCTTTGTTATGGAGGTGACCAAGAGCTCGTTGTAAACGGTTACACCGATGCAAGTTGGAACACTGATCCTGATGACTCTAAGTCACAATCTGGGTACGTGTTTATATTGAATGGTGCTGCAGTAAGCTGGGCAAGCTCGAAGCGATTGCACGGTGGCGAAGTCTTCAACGAGAATCAGAGTACATAGCGGCTTCAGAGGCTTCATCAGAAGCGGTATGGATGAAGAGGTTCATTGTAGAGCTCGGTGTGGTTCCTAGTGCACTGGACCCATTAATCATTTACTGTGATAACATGGGTGCCATCGCCAATGCACAAGAACCAAGGTCACACAAGAGGCTGAAGCATATCAAGCTGCGTTACCACTCGATTCGCGAGTACATCGAAGATGGAGAAGTAAAGATTTGCAAAGTACACACTGATCTGAATGTAGCAGATCCGTTGACTAAAGCTCTCCCTAGGGCAAAGCATGACCAACACCAGAATGCCATGGGTGTTAGGTATATTACAATGTAATCTAGATTATTGACTCTAGTGCAAGTGGGAGACTGAAGGAGATATGCCCTAGAGGCAATAATAAAGTGGTTATTATTTATATCTTTATGTTTATGATAAATGTTTATATATCATGCTATAATTGTATTAACTGAAACATTAGTACATGTGTGATATGTAGACAAACAAGAAGTCCCTAGTATGCCTCTTAAACTAGCTTGTTGATTAATGGATGATTAGTTTCATAATCATGAACATTGGATGTTATTAATAACAAGGTTATGTCATTGTATGAATGATGTAATGGACACACCCAATTAAGCGTAGCATAAGATCTCGTCATTAAGTTATTTGCTATAAGCTTTTGATACATAGTTACCTAGTCCTTATGACCATGAGATCATGTAAATCACTTATACCGGAAAGGTACTTTGATTACACCAAACACCACTGCGTAAATGGGTGGCTATAAAGGTGGGATTAAGTATCCGGAAAGTATGAGTTGAGGCATATGGATCAACAGTGGGATTTGTCCATCCCGATGACGGATAGATATACTCACGGGCCCTCTCGGTGGAATGTCGTCTAATGTCTTGCAAGCATATGAATGAGTTCATAAGAGACCACATACCACGATGCGAGTAAAGAGTACTTGTCAGGAGACGAGGTTGAACAAGGTATAGAGTGATACCGAAGATCAAACCTCGGACAAGTAAAATATCGCGAGACAAAGGGAATTGGTATTATATGTATATGGTTCATTCGATCACTAAAGTCATCGTTGAATATGTGGGAGCCATTATGGATCTCCAGATCCCGCTATTGGTTATTGGTCGAAGTGAGTTCTCAACCATGTCCGCATAGTTCACGAACCGTAGGGTGACACACTTAAAGTTGGATGTTGAAATGGTAGTACTTGAATATGGAATGGAGTTCGAATATTTGTTCGGAGTCCCGGATGAGATCCCGGACATCACGAGGAGTTCCGGAATGGTCCGGAGAATAAGATTCATATATAGGATGTCATTTTATGTGAATTAAAATGTCGCGGAAGGTTCTATGGAAGGTTCTAGAAGGTTCTAGAAAAGTCCGGAAGAAACCACCAAGGAAGGTGGAGTCCACATGGGACTCCACCTCCATGGCCGGCCAGCCCTAGGTGGGGAGGAGTCCCAAGTGGACTCCCCCTTAGGGGGCCGGCCACCCCCCACATGGGAGGTGGAAATCCCACCTTTTGGTGGGAGTCCTAGTTGGGCTAGGTTTCCTCCTCTTATGGAAGGTTTTTGGTTCGGGTCTTATTCGAAGACTTGGACACCAACACTTGGGGATCCACCTATATAATGAGGGGCCAAGGGAGGGGGCCGGCCACCCCAAGACCACAAGCTGGCCGCCCCCCTTGAAGTGGCCGGCCACCCCCTCCCAAACCCTAGCCGCCCCCCTCTCCTCCATATAGCCCGCGTAGCTTAGCGAAGCTCCGCCGGACTTCTTCACCGCCACCGACACCACGCCGTCGTGCTGTCGGATTCAAGAGGAGCTACTACTTCCGCTGCCCGCTGGAACGGGAGGTGGACGTCGTCTTCATCAACAACCGAACGTGTGACCGAGTACGGAGGTGCTGCCCGTTCGTGGCGCCGGAACCGATCGTGATCAAGATCTTCTACGCGCTTTTGCAAGCGGCAAGTGATCGTCTACCGCAGCAACAAGAGCCTCATCTTGTAGGCTTTGGAATCTCTTCAAGGGTGAGACTCGATACCCCCTCGTTGCTACCGTCTTCTAGATTGCATCTTGGCTTGGTTTGCGTGTTCGCCGTAGGAAATTTTTTGTTTTCTATGCAACGTTATCCTACATGTGCCACTGAGCACAAATCCAACCGGATGTTGTTGTCCTCACAGAACCTTTTGAACTCACCTTGAGCAAAGTTGGTTCCATTGTCAGTGATGATGCTGTGCGGGTATCCATACCGCAAAATGACATCTTTCAAGAATTTTACCGCTGTATGCCCATCACATTTTGCGATAGGTTTTACTTCTAGCCATTTGGTGAATTTATCCACCATGACTAAGATGTGAGTCATGCTGCTCCTTGCAGTTTTGAATGGGCCAACCATATCGAGGCACCAAACGGCAAACGGCCATGTTAATGGTATTGTTTTTAAACCGGATGCTGGGGTATGATTTTGCTTGGCGTACCTCTGGCAGCCGTTGCATTTTCTTACCAAATCCTCAGCGTTTTCCAAAGCAGTGGGCCAATAAAATCCATGCCGGAATAATTTTGCTACCAGCGCCCTTGATGAAGCATGATGCCCACATTCTCCTTGGTGAATTTCCTCAAGCATTTCTTTTCCTTCTTCCGGTTCCACACATCTTTGAAGGACACCGGTAACGCTTCTCTTGTACACCTCACCATTGATGAATGTGTATGCCTTGGACCTTCTTTGTATTCTCCTTGACTCATTTTCGTCACCCGGCAAGATGCCGTTGATCAGGAATTCCTTAATAGGTTTAACCCACGATGGTGTCTCTCGAACCAAAAACACCGGTGCATCTATCTCCATGCTATCTACCAGCATCATTTCTTCCGGTATGGGTACAACAATCCCCGAGCTTGCCGGAGCAGTCCCCGAGTTCGCCGGTGCAGTCCCCGGGTTTCCTTCATCAATATCCATGGGTACTACATGCAACTCCGGTACAAAAATTGATTCCGATTCCGGGCTTGGTTTGATCGATGGTGCTCTTAAGTGAGCTAGAGCTATTCCGGGAGGAATTTCTTGCCTGGATGAGCCCAGCTTGGACAAAGCATCCGCGGCTTCATTTTCCGCGCGCGGCACATGGTGAAACTCACACCCTTCGAAGAATCCGGCAATCTTTTGCACGTGAAACCGGTACGAGGCCATGTTGGCATCTTTTGCATCCCAATCCCCGGAACACTGCTGTACCACAAGATCTGAATCTCCATAGCAAATGATCTGGTGTGCACCAATTTCTTTTGCGACCTTAAGCCCATGGATCAAAGCTTCATATTCAGCGACATTATTCGATGCCCTGAAATGTACTTGCAAGACATACCGGAGGTGATCTCCTTTTGGCGAGGTAAGCACCACACCGGCACCTAGACCCTCTTTGAGCTTGGATCCATCAAAGTGCATTTTCCAGTATTCCATTCTCTGATCTGGCGGTTTGTATTTCATTTCCGCCCAATCGACTAGGAAGTCAGCCAAAGCCTGTGATTTTATGGCATCTCTTCTTTCATACACCGGCACGTATGGTGATATCTGGATTGCCCACTTTGCAATCCTGCCGCTGGCGTCCTTGTTACACATGATATCGGAGATTGGTGCTTCACTCACCACCTTCATAGGATGCTCTTCAAAATAGTGCTTGAGTTTTGTGGCGGCCATGTACACGCCATAGGTCATCTTTTGGAAATGAGGGTAGTTTTGTTTCGAGAGGGAGAGCACCTCGCTCAGGTAGTATACCGGCCTCTGGACGGTTTTTCCTTCCTCTTCTCTTTCAACCACAACCACTACACTCACAACCCGGTTTGTTGCCGCTATGTATAACATCATAGGCTCCCTTTCTAGAGGTGAAGCCAGTATGGGTGCTGTGGCCAGCATTGTTTTTAGTTCCTTAAACGCTGCGTCTGCCTGAGGGGTCCAGACGAACGTGTCAGATTTTTTCATCAGAGCATAGAGTGGTAGAGCTTTTTCTCCCAACCTGCTTACAAACCGGCTTAGCGATGCCAAGCTTCCGGTAAACTTTTGCACATCTTTTAACTCTCGAGGGACAGCCATTCTTTCTATTGCCCGGATTTTTACCGGATTGACTTCTATACCCCGGCTTGACACCAGGAAACCGAGCAGCTTGCCGGCAAGGACACCGAAGGTGCATTTTGCCGGATTAAGTTTCATCCGGAACCGTCTTAGGTTATCGAATGTTTGCCGGATGTCATTGATTAAGGTGTTCTTTACCTTAGTTTTTATCACAATGTCGTCTACATAGACTTGCACATTCTTTCCGATTTGATCAAACAAGCATTTTTGCATACAGCGCTGGTACGTTGCACCAGCGTTGCGCAAACCAAAAGGCATAGTAACATAGCAATAAGCCCCGTGCGGGGTAATGAACGCAGTTTTTATTTGATCTTCCTTTTTCAAGGGAATTTGGTGGAAACCGGAATACGCATCCAGGAAAGACAACAACTCACACCCAGCAGTTGAATCAATCACTTGATCGATCCGTGGTAAAGGAAAAGGGTCTCTTGGGCAAGCCTTGTTTAGGTTGGTGTAGTCGATGCACATGCGCCACACCTTCGGAGCTTTTGCCTCCAGGTTCTCATCTTTCTTCTTTTCAACCATTACCGGATTGGCCAGCCACTCTGTGTGCGTGACCTCCACAATGAATCCGGCAACAAGCAGTTTGGTTACCTCTTCTCCTATGATTTTCCTCCTATCTTCAGCGAACCGGCGCAAGGGTTGCCACACCGGCTTGGCATCTTTCCGGACATTCAAGGAGTGCTCAGCCAGCTCCCTCGGAACACCTACCAAATCATCAGTTGACCAGGCAAAGATATTCCGATTCTCACGGAGGAAGCTGATGAGCGCACTTTCCTATGCTTGATCGAGTCCGGCACCAATGCGAACGGTGCGCTCTGGGTAAGCCGGATCCAGCACAATGTCCTTTGTTTCATTCGTCGGCTTGAATGCCGGTGAGCCCAAGTTTCCACTCATTGCCGCTAAGCTCAATTGTGAGGACTGAGCCAGCGCAACAGTTGTTTGCATTCTTTTCTTTTCCTCCGCGATCACCAGCGATTCCGCTAGGTTTGATCCGGCAGATGCAGTTTCCAGTGAGACCTTATAGTTTCCCACCACAGTCAAGGGTCCACGAGGTGCCGGCATCTTCATCTTGAGGTAAGCCGTATGAGTGGTAGCCATGAAAGCTGCCAGTGCTGGTCTTCCCAACAACGCATGGTAAGGACTGTCTAGATCCACCACCTCAAACTCAACATTTTCAACCCGGCAATTGTCACGTCCTCCAAATGCCACGTCCACCCGAACTTTTCCTATCGGGGCACAGGACAAGCCAGGAACGATCCCGTGGAACGTTGTGTGCGTTGGCTGAAGCATGTTTTCTGTTATGCCCAACGTATGCATGGTGTGCTTGTACATGATGTTTATGCTGCTTCCGTTATCTATCAGCACCTTGCTGAATTTTACTCGAGTTTGCGGCCCCTTCATGATTGGGTCCACAACAAGAGCATATCCACCCGGATTCGGCATGATCTTGGGGTGATCCTTAAATGACCAGGTAATTTCCTGATTGGACCACAGCATGTACTTGGGGACTGCCGGCATCACAGCATTGACCTCCATGGAGCGGCGGTGTACACTTTGCCTGTCTGTTGGCTCAGTGACAAAGACAACACAGCACATATCCGGACCCTCGTAAACATTCCGGCCTAAAGGTGCCGGTGGAGGTGGCTGATCGTCTTGCTCCACCCGGTTAACCTGTTGGTACTGCTGCCGGTTTGGCTACACCGGTAAGGCGTTCGCCCCGGTAAGTGGCGGTGGCGGCGGTAGCTGTTGCTGCCGCGGCATGTCTTGTGGTGGCTGCGCATCTTTTGCCGTTCCCTTTTGCATCAAGTACTTGGTCCAGGTACAATCCTTCGTCAGGTGGTTTGACGGGTGTGCCGGATTCGGTGTGTGCCACCGGCATGGTTGGTCCATGGCAGCTTCCATGGTGTATTTTGCGGGTTCTTGCCAGTTTCTTTTCTGGACCCAGGGTTTCTTTTCCACCCATTGTTTCTTAGGACCTGCCCATGGCTGCGATCCGGTTCTTTGCCTCTGACTGCCGCTGGCCTCAGAGTTTTCCTGCACAGCAGCAACTTGCTGCGGACTGTACCTCCGATCCGGAAAATCTTCTCTTCTTTTGTTATTCCGGTTATCCCGGTGTTGTTCGTGGCGCAGCTGTTCCGGCTCAGGCTGCACTGCCGGCTGCGTTGGGTCTCCCAACGCATAGCTATCTGCCACACGTATCATCTCTGCCAACGTTGTCGGCATGTTCCGCTGCAGCTTTTGCCACAACGGCGAACCTCTTCTGCACCCACTGCTAAACCAAGCAATGGCCTGTGCTTCGATTACCCCTTCACAGGAATTCCTTGTAGTGTTCCACCGGGACAGATAATCCCGGTCTGTTTCGTTCGGGCGTTGTACGCACAGAGCGAGTTGCTGCGGCCTGTTTGGCCTTTGATAGGTGCTGCTGAAATTGCTCACAAACGCCTCCTCAAAATCCAGCCAGCCATTTATGCTTCCTGCCGGCAAGTTGTTTAGCCAGATTCTTGCCGGTCCAACCAAAAACGATGGTATGATCCTCACGGCCCAACGCCGATTTCCTCCTCCTGCTACGGTTCCTCCACCGCCTGCGACATATACCGCGGTCACATAATCCGCGAGCCAGTCTTCCGGCTTCGTAGTGCCATCGTATGTTTTTGTGTCACGGGGCAACATAAAGTTGCGAACTGGTGGCTTTTCTTTCATGATCCTTGGGCCAAAGCACTTTGGGCCTGGGGGACCTTCCTCCTCGATCATTTCCGACAAATACACTCTATCCAGACGGTGCCTCGCATCCCGTTCCGGTAAGTATCTCTCTCCCAGGCGCTCTCCCAATGGGTTCCGGAAAGCTACCGGTCTTGCAGAATCAGCTTCATCGTAACATTCCGGTACCGCGGCCCTTGCCTGCCGGTACCTTGGGGGATCTATTTCCTCCTCGTCGTACGCTGCCCTTGCAGCTCGATAATTTTGCCCGGTTTCGTATCTACCGGCATGATTGTTTCCGGCATAGCCTCCTCTGGCGTAGCCTCGTTCTGCCCCTTGGCTTTTTCTACCGGCATCATGTTGCCCGGCTTGTTGCTTTCCGGCAAGAACCGGATCATACACAGTCATTTGCTGTGCGTTCATTTCTTTTTCTCTTCTTCTGTCCGGATGGGGGGACGATGCCTGCCCATGGGACTTGCTTCCGGCATTCCTTGTCGAACGCGCGGATTTTGAGGCCGCAGCCTTGTTCAGCTTAGCCAGCTGCTCAGCATTTTGCTGCTCAATAGTTCCCAGCAGCTCTCTAACACGCTCCTGCTGTTTTGCCAAAGCATCTCCGGAAAGCGACTCGCACAACTCTACTGCAGCTTTAGCAGCTTTTATAGTTTTATCCGGGCTACTGTACTTAGGTTTTTCCACGATGCTAACAGATGCAGAGGTACTTTTGCCGGCATGAATCTCTTTGCGCAAATCCTGATCTAGGTTGCGAGCTTTTAGCCGGTTTTCCGGCATCCCAGCAGCATGCGTGCTAACAGAAGCAAAGCCATGGGCAGCGTTGTACTCACGTAGGGTAAGGTTTAGCTCGCGCTGCGCCCGGATGATGTCCTTGCCGCTCTCGAGCACCTTTTGGCGCTGCGCCTCCAGCTCCGCCTGAGCTGCTGCCGGATCGACGTTCTGCGCGATGGGGGTGGCGAGGACGTTCATCGCCGCTTGGAGCGGTGTTTCCGGTGGCGCGGAGGATGCTCCCGCTGTGCCTGCGTCGCGCTCCAGCGGTGGCTTGGCCGCACGGGTTGAAACCGCACGACCAGCACCTTCACCCACAGCTTCTTTTCCTGCACCAACCACGCCGGTCATCATTACCTCGACGCTGCCGGCGGCGCGGCCTGCACAGAGCCATCTTGGCGGGTCCGGTGCCACCAGCACCAGCGAGAGGTGCTGGCGCACAGGGACGGTGCCGAGGTAGACGCGGTGGCTGCCAAACTCGATGATGCGGCCGTTCTTGGGGAAGATGCCGCCGTTGGCGAAGCAGCCCGCGTTGTCGTTGATGAAATCCATGGCGTAGATGCGCTGCACGAGCGCGGACACCGTACGCTCGCCGGAGATCTCGATGATGCCCGCCCGAATGTGAACTCCATCAAGCGCCACTTCATGCCCCACGGTGGGCGCCAACTGTCGTCGTGGTGAACAGACAGATGCCATAGGATGGCTTAGATTGGGGCCGAATGGACGCTAGAGGATTCGGGGGAGGGTTTGTGATCAGGTGGGATGAACTTCCGGATGGTTTCCTCAAGAACTTGGCCAAGGCCAGAGGTTGAAGAAGAAAGACACAAGGAAGAACTCGCTCTAGATCACCATGTTCATTGATTCTCACAAGTTACAGGTTTGTGCTTCTCACTGTGTTCCTTCTATTGTGCGTGCCCGTAAGGAGGGCTGCCCCCTCTCCTTATATAGGGGAGAGGCTGGCTTACAGTGCAAGAAACCCTAATGGCATCTTTGACTAGACAAACTACTTTACAAAGCTACTTTAATCATAGATGACGCCGGAGTCCTCTTTAATCAGGGCTGCTGATGTCCTCCGGCTTCTTTTAGCGTCATCCCTCTCTTTGGCGCCAGGGCTCTGATTAAAGCCACTTTGCTTAGCTCATCCTTGTCTTCTTGCTCTGAAGAGAATCTTTGACCAGTCCTGCCGACCGGCCCTTCAGTCCGGTATCTTCTTTACCGGGTTCCGGCATACCCCCTTGGGGATGCCGGCTTGGCTGCACTTGGCCCAAACTCCTACCTTACCTTCCGGTAAGAATATTAAACCGGTATCTCGATGGCTCAAACCATCCGGTTTGGCATGCCTTTGGCATACCGGGGGTTATCCCCCCAACACCATGCCACATTATTGATGTTATCTACATGTTTTATGCACACTTTATGTCATATTCGTGCATTTTCTGGAACTAACCTATTAACAAGATGCCGAAGTGCCAGTTGCTGTTTTCTGCTGTTTTTGGTTTCATAAATCCTTGTAACGAAATATTCTCGGAATTGGACGAAATCAACGCCCAGGGTCCTATTTTGCCACGAAGCTTCCAGAAGTCCGAAGAGGAGACGAAGTGGGGCCACGAGGTGGCCACACCCTAGGGCGGCGCGGCCCCCCCTTGGCCGCGCGGCCCTGTAGTGTGGGCCCCTCGTGCCGCCTCCTGACCTGCCCTTCCGCCTACTTAAAGCCTCCGTCGCGAAACCCCCAGTACCGAGAGCCACGATACGGAAAACCTTCCAGAGACGCCGCCGCCACCGATCCCATCTCGGTGGATTCAGGAGATCGCCTCCGGCACCCTGCCGGAGAGGGGATTCATCTCCCGGAGGACTCTACGCCGCCATGGTCGCCTCCGGAGTGATGTGTGAGTAGTCTACCCCTGGACTATGGGTCCATAGCAGTAGCTAGATGGTTGTCTTCTCCCCATTGTGCTTCATTGTCGGATCTTGTGAGCTGCCTAACATGATCAAGATCATCTATCTGTAATTCTATATGTTGCGTTTGTTGGGATCCGATGAATAGAGAATACTTGTTATGTTGATTATCAAAGTTATGTCTATGTGTTGTTTATGATCTTGCATGCTCTCCGTTACTAGTAGATGCTCTGGCCAAGTAGATGCTTGTAACTCCAAGAGGGAGTATTTATGCTCGATAGTGGGTTCATGCCTCCATTGATATCTGGGACAGTGACAGAAAGTTCTAAGGTTGTGGATGTGCTGTTGCCACTAGGGATAAAACATTGGTGCTATGTTCAAGGATGTAGTTACTGATTACATTACGCGCAATACTTAATGCAATTGTCTGTTGGTAGCAACTTAATACTGGAGGGGGTTCGGATGATAACCTGAAGGTGGACTTTTTAGGCATAGATGCATGCTGGATGGCGGTCTATGTACTTTGTCGTAATGCCCAATTAAATCTCACTATACTCATCATAATATGTATGTGCATGGTCATGCCCTCTTTATTTGTCAATTGCCCAACTGTAATTTGTTCACCCAACATGCTGTTTATCTTATGGGAGAGACACCTCTAGTGAACTGTGGACCCCGGTCCAATTCTCTATACTGAAATACAATCTACTGCAATACTGTTCTACTGTTTTCTGCAAACAATCATCTTCCACACAATACGGTTAATCCTTTGTTACAGCAAGCCGGTGAGATTGACAACCTCACTGTTTCGTTGGGGCAAAGTACTTTGGTTGTGTTGTGCAGGTTCCACGTTGGCGCCGGAATCCCTGGTGTTGCGCCGCACTACATCCCGCCGCCATCAACCTTCAACGTGCTTCTTGGCTCCTCCTGGTTCGATAAACCTTGGTTTCTTTCTGAGGGAAAACTTGCTGCTGTGCGCATCATACCTTCCTCTTGGGGTTCCCAACGAACGTGTGAGTTACACGCCATCAATCATCTGTGAAGGTTAGAACATAGAGATAACCACCGCGCGATGCTACACTCATTGGTCCGCACACATCGGTATGTATGATTTTCAATAAGTCAGTAGCTCGCTCCATAATACCAGAGAATGGAGTCTTAGTCATTTTTCCCATTAGACATGCTTCGCATCTATCAAGTGACTCAAAGTCAAGTGATTCAAGTAATCCATCAGTATGGAGTTTCTTCATGCGTTTCACTCCAATATGACCAAGACGACAGTGCCACATATAAGTAGAATTATCATTCAATTTAATTCGCTTAGCATCAATGTTATGAATATGTGTATCACTACTATCGAGATCTAACAGAAATAAACCATTCTTTTCAGGTGCCCGACCATAAAAGATATTATTCATAAAAATAGAACAACCATTATTCTCAGACTTGAATGAATAACCGTCTTGCATTAAACAAGATCCAGATATAATGTTCATGCTCAACGCGGGTACAAAATAACAATTATTGAGGTTTAAAACTAATCCCGAAGGTAGATGTAGAGGAAGTGTGCCGACAGCGATCACATCGACTTTGGATCCATTTCCAACGCGCATCATCACTTCATCCTTCAATAGTCTTTGTTTATTCTTTAGTTCATGTTTCGAGTTACAAATATGAGCAACCGAACCAGTATCAAATACCCAGGTACTAGTACGAGAACCAGTAAGATAAACATCTATAACATGTATATCAGATATACCTTCTTTCTTCTTCTTGACAAGGCCGCTCTTCAGATCCGCCAAATACTTGGAGCAATTACGCTTCCAGTGTCCCTTCTCCTTGCAGTAATAACACTCAGCATCAGGCTTAGGGCTAGTCTTAGGTTTCACAGGAGGCGTGGCAGCTTTCTTGCCACCCTTCTTGAATTTTCCCTTAGACTTGCCCTGTTTCTTAAAACTGGTGGTCTTGTTGACCATCAACACTTGGTGCTCTTTCTTGATCTCAATCTCAGCAGATTTCAGCATGGAGAAGAGTTCAGGTAACTCTTTGTTCATGTTCTGCATATTGTAGTTCATCACAAAGTTCTTGTAACTAGGTGGCAGTGATTGAAGGACACGATTAATCCCCAGACGGTTAGGAATCACTATTCCCAAGTCACTGAGTTTCTTTGCATGCCCGGTCATGGCGAGCATGTGCTCACTAACAGAGCTGCCTTCTTCCATCATGCAACTGAAGAAGTGTTTCGATGCTTCATAGCATTCCACGGCCGCATGAGTTTCAAAGATAGTTTTCAACTCATTGACCAACTCATGAGGATCGTGGTGCTCAAAACGTTTTTGAAGATCGGCTTCCAGACTGCATAGGATGGCACACTGAACTTGAGAGTACCGAGTTTTCTGAGTCGCGTAAACATTCTTTACTTCATCGGTTTCAGTTTCTGCAGGAGGGTCACCTAGCGGTGCATCAAGCACATATTGCAGATTTCCGCCATTGAGGAAGATCCTCACATGACGGAACCCGTCGGTGAAGTTGCTATCGTTGCTCTTAAGCTTTTCTTTCTCTAGGAACTGGTTAAAATTGATTGGGGACACCATATCTACAACATATATTTGCAATAGTTTAGACTAAGTTTATGACAAATTGAGTTCAAATTTTAATTCAACATAATTAAAAACTAGGTGAACTCCCACTCAAAACAATATCCCTCGCATTGTCTTAGTGATCACACGAACCAAATCCATCACACCAAGTCCGATCATCACGAGACAAGATGTAACTTCAATGGCGAACACTCAAAGTGTTCATCATATCAATCATATGATTCATGCTCTACCTTTCGGTATCATGTGTTCCGAGACCATGTCTGTACATGCTAGGCTCGTCAAGGCCACCTTAGTATCCGCATGTGCAAAACTGGCTTGCACCCGTTGTATGCACTTGTTGAGTCTATCACACCCGATCATCACGAGATGCTTCGAAACGACAAGTCTTGGCAACGGTGCTACTAAGGATGAACACTTTATTATCTTGATATTTTAGTGAGAGGGATCATCTTATAATGCTACCGTCGCGATCTAAGCAAAATAAGATGCATAAAAGGATTAACATCACATGCAGTTCATATGTGATATGATATGGCCCTTTTTTCTTTGCGCCTTTGATCTTCATCTCCAAAGCACGGACATGATCTCCATCATCAACGGGCATGATCTCCATCATCGTCGGCGTAGCGTCAAGGTCAATGGCGCCGTCTTCATGATTGTTCTCCCATGTAGCAACTATTACAACTTCTTTGAAATACTACTCAACATGAAATTTAAAGACAACCATAAGGCTCCTGCCGGTTGCCACAATACAATAATGATCATCTCATACATAGTCATCATCACATTATGGCCATATCACATCACCAAACCCTGCAAAAACAAGTTAGACGTCTCTAATTTGGTTTGCATATTTTACGTGGTTTAGGGTTTTCGAGTAAGATCTAATCTACCTACGAACATGAACCACAACAGTGATACTAGTGTTGTCAATAGAAGAGTAAATTGAATCTTCACTATAGTAGGAGAGACAGACACCCGCAAAGCCACTTATGCAATACAAGTTGCATGTCGAGCGTGGAGCAAATCTTATGAACGCGGTCATGTAAAGTTAGCCCGAGCCGCTTCATCCCACTATGCCACAAAGATGCAAAGTACTCAAATTAAAGACAACATAAGCATCAACGTCTACAAAACCATTGTGTTCTACTCGTGCAACCATCTATGCATAGACACGGCTCTGATACCACTGTAGGGATTCGTTGCATAGAAAACAAAAATTTTCCTACCGTGAGAACGCAATCCAAGCCAAGATGCAATCTAGAAGACGGGAGCAACAAGGAGATGATCGAGACTCACCCTTGAAGATTTCCAAAGCCTACAACATGAGGCTCTTGTTGCTGCGGTAGACGATCACTTGCCGCTTGCAAAAGCGCGTAGAAGATCTTGATCACGGTGCCACGATCGGGCAGCACCTCCGTACTCGATCACACGTTCGGTGTTGACGAAGACGACGTCCTTCTCCTCGTTCCAGCGGGCAGTGGAAGTAGTAGCTCCTGCTTGAATCCGGCAGCACGACGGCGTGGTGGCGGTGGCGATGGAGATCTCCGGCGGAGCTTTGCTAAGCTTGGGGGAGAGGTGGAGGAGAGAGGGGGCGGCTAGGGTTTGGGAGAGGGGGTGGCCGGCCTCAAGGGGTGCGGCCAGCTTGGTGGCTTGTGGTGGCCGCCCCCCTCCCCTATGCCCCTCATTATATAGGTGGAACCCCAAGTGTTGGACTACAAGTCTTCGAATAAGACCCCAACCCAAAACCTTCCATGTAGTAGGGAAACCTACCCAAGGTGGGACTCCCACCCAAGTGGGATTCCCACCCTTCCATGAAGGGGGGTGGCCGGCCCCCTTGGTGGAGTCCACCTTGGACTCCCCCTTCTAGGGTTGGCCGGCCATGGGGAGGTGGAGTCCCTCCGGGACTCTTCCTTCCTTAGTGATTTCTTCTGAACTTTTCTAGAACCTTCTAGAACCTTCCATAAATGCACCGGATCATTTTCAAACTTATAAAATGACTTCCTGTATATGAATCTTATTCTCCGGACCATTCCGGAACTCCTCGTGATGTCCGGGATCCCATCCGAGACTTCGAACAATACTTCGAACTCCATTCCATATTCAAGTTCTACTATTACAACATCAAACCTTAAGTGTGTCACCCTACGGTTCGCACACTATGTAGACATGGTTGAGATCTCTCTCCGACCAATAACCAATAGCGGGATCTGGAGATCCATAATGGCTCCCACATATTCAACGATGACTTAGTGATCGAATGAACCATTCACATACGATACCAATTCCCTTTGTCACGCGATATTTTACTTGTCCAAGGTTTGATCATCGGTATCACTCTATACCGTGTTCAACCTCTTCTCCTGACAAGTACTCTTTACTCGTACTGTGGTATGTGGTCTCTTATGAACTTATTCATATGCTTGCAAGACATTAGACGACATTCCACCGAGAGGGCCCAGAGTATATCTATCCGTCATCGGGATGGACAAATCCCACTGTTGATCCATATGCCTCAACTCATCCTTTCCGGATACTTAATCCCACCTTTATAACCACCCATTTACGCAGTGGCGTTTGATGTAATCAAAGTACTGATGCGTGCAATTAACACACGTCCGTTGGGAACCCCAAGAGGAAGGTGTGATGCAGACAGTAGCAAGTTTTCCCTCAGAAAGAAACCAAGGTTTATCGAACCAGGAGGAGCCAAGAAGCACGTTGAAGGTTGATGGCGGCGGGATGTAGTGCGGCGCAACACCAGGGATTCTGGCGCCAACGTGGAACCTGCACAACACAACCAAAGTACTTTGCCCCAACGAAACAGTGAGGTTGTCAATCTCACCAGCTTGCTGTAACAAAGGATTAACCGTATTGTGTGGAAGATGATTGTTTGCAGAAAATAGTAAAGAACAAGTATTGCAGTAGATTGTATGCGATGTAAAGAATAGGACCGGGGTCCACAGTTCACTAGAGGTGTCTCTCCCATAAGATAAATAGCATGTTGGGTAAACAAATTACAGTCGGGCAATTGACAAATAGAGAGGGCATGACAATGCACATACATGATATGATAAATATAGTGAGATTTAATTGGGCATTACGACAAAGTACATAGACCGCTATCCAGCATGCATCTATGCCTAAAAAGTCCACCTTCAGGTTATCATCCGAACCCCTTCTGGTATTAAGTTGCAAACAACAGACAATTGCATTAAGTATGGTGCGTAATGTAATCAACAACTACATCCTTGGACATAGCATCAATGTTTTATCCCTAGTGGCAACAGCACATCCACAATCTTAGAACTTTCTGTCACTGTCCCAGATTTAATGGAGGCATGAACCCACTATCGAGCATAAATACTCCCTCTTGGAGTTAAGAGCAAAAACTTGGCCAGATCCTCTACTAATAACGGAGAGCATGCAAGATCATAAACAACACATAGGTAATAGATTGATAATTAACATAACATAGTATTCTCTATCCATCGGATCCCGACAAACACAACATATAGCATTACAGATAGATGATCTTGATCATGTTAGGCAGCTCACAAGATCCAACAATGAAGCACATAAGGAGAAGACGACCATCTAGCTACTGCTATGGACCCATAGTCCAGGGGTGAACTACTCACTCATCACTCCGGAGGCGACCATGGCGGTGAAGAGTCCTCCGGGAGATGATTCCCCTCTCCGGCAGGGTGCCGGAGGCGATCTCCAGAATCCCCCGAGATGGGATTGGCGGCGGCGGCGACTCAGTAAAGTTTTCCGTATCGTGGCTCTCGGTACAGAGGGTTTCGCGACGGAGGCTTTAAGTAGGCGGAAGGGCGGAGTCGGGAGAGTCACGGGGGCCCCACACGCTAGGGCCGCGCGGGCCCCCTCTAGGCCGCGCCGCCCTAGTGTGGCGGCGCCCCGTGGCCCCACTTCGTCTCCCCTCCGGTCTTCTGGAAGCTTCGTCTAAAAATAGGACCCTGGGCGTTGATTTCGTCCAATTCCGAGAATATTTCCTTTGTAGGATTTCTGAAACCAAAAACAGCAGAAAAACAAAGAATCGGCTCTTCGGCATCTCGTTAATAGGTTAGTGCCGGAAAATGCATAAATATGACATAAAGTATGCATAAAACATGTAGATATCATCAATAATGTGGCATGGAACATAAGAAATTATCGATACGTCGGAGACGTATCAGCATCCCCAAGCTTAGTTCCTACTCGCCCTCGAGTAGGTAAACGATAACAAAGATAATTTCTGGAGTGACATGCCATCATAACCTTGATCATACTATTGTAAGCATATGTAATGAATGCAGCGATCAAAACAATGGTAATGATATGAGTAAACAAATGAATCATAAAGCAAAGACTTTTCATGAATAGTACTTCAAGACAAGCATCAATAAGTCTTGCATAAGAGTTAACTCATAAAGCAATAAATCAAAGTAAAGGTATTGAAGCAACACAAAGGAAGATTAAGTTTCAGCGGTTGCTTTCAACTTATAACATGTATATCTCATGGATAATTGTCAATGTAAAGTAATATAACAAGTGCAATATGCAAGTATGTAGGAATCAATGCACAGTTCACACAAGTGTTTGCTTCTTGAGGTGGAGAGAGATAGGTGAACTGACTCAACATAAAAGTAAAAGAAAGGTCCTTCAAAGAGGAAAGCATCGATTGCTATATTTGTGCTAGAGCTTTTATTTTGAAAACATGAAACAATTTTATCAACGGTAGTAATAAAGCATATGTATCATGTAAATTATATCTTACAAGTTGCAAGCCTCATGCATAGTGTACTAATAGTGCCCGCACCTTGTCCTAATTAGCTTGGGTTAACACTGATCATCATTGCATAACATATGTTTCAACCAAGTGTCACAAAGGGGTACCTCTATGCCACTTTGTACAAGGGTCTAAGGAGAAAGTTCGCATTGGATTTCTCGCTTTTGATCATTCTTCAACTTAGACACCCATACCGGGACAACATAGACAACAGATAATGGACTCCTCTTTTAATGCTTAAGCATTCAACAACAGTTAATATTCTCATAAGAGATTGAGGTTTTATGTCCAAACTGAAACTTCCACCATGATTCATGGCTTTAGTTGGCGGCCCAATGTTCTTCTCTAACAGTATGCATACTCAAACCATTTGATTGTGAAAACCGCCCTTACTTCAGACAAGACGAACATGCATAGCAACTCACATGATATTCAACAAAGAGTTGATGGCGTCCCCAGGAACATGGTTATCGCACAACAAGCAACTTAATAAGAGATAAAGTGCATAAGTACATATTCAATACCACAATAGTTTTTAAGGCTATTTTGTCCCATGAGCTATATATCGCAAAGGCGAATGATGGAAATTTAAAGGTAGTACTCAAGCAATTTACTTTGGAATGGCGGAGAAATACCATGTAGTAGGTAGGTATGGTGGACACAAATGGCATAGTGGTTGGCTCAAGGATTTTGGATGCATGAGAAGTATTCCCTCTCGATACAAGGTTTAGGCTAGCAAGGTTTATTTGAAACAAACACAAGGATGAACCGGTGCAGCAAAACTCACATAAAAGACATATTGTAAACATTATAAGACTCTACACCGTCTTCCTTGTTGTTCAAAACTCAATACTAGAAATTATCTAGACTTTAGAGAGACCAAATATACAAACCAAATTTTAGCAAGCTCTATGTATTTCTTCATTAATGGGTGCAAAGTATATGATGCAAGAGCTTAAACATGAGCACAACAATTGCCAAGTATCAAATTATTCAAGACATTTTAGAATTACTACATGTAGCATTTCCCGATTCCAACCATATAACAATTTAACGAAGAAGATTCAACCTTCGCCATGAATACTATGAGTAAAGCCTAAGGACATATTTGTCCATATGCAACAGTGGAGCGTGTCTCTCTCCCACACAATGAATGCTAGGATCCATTTTATTCAAACAAAAACAAAAACAAAAACAAACAGACGCTCCAAGTAAAGTACACAAGATGTGACTGAATAAAAATATAGTTTCAGGGGAGGAACCTGATGATGTTGTCGATGAAGAAGGGGATGCCTTGGGCATCCCCAAGCTTAGACGCTTGAGTCTTCTTAAAATATGCAGGGGTGAACCACCGGGGCATCCCCAAGCTTAGAGCTTTCACTCCTCTTGATCATAGTATATCATACTACTCTCTTGACCCTTGAAAACTTCCTTCACACCAAACTTCAAGCAAACTCATTAGAGGGTTAGTGCACAATAAAAATCCGCATGTTCAGAGGTGGCACAATCATTCTTAACACTTCTGGACATTGCACAAAGCTACTGGACATTAATGGAACAAAGAAATTCATCCAACATAGCAAAAGAGGCAATGCGAAATAAAAGGCAGAATCTGTCAAAAACAGAACAGTCCGTAAAGACGAACCTGGAAGGGGCAATTAACTTGCTCAAACGGAAAAACTCAAAACTAATGAAAGTTGCGTACATATCTGAGGATCAAGCACGTAAATTTGCAGATTTTTTTGATTTTTTTACAGAGACTTCTGCGCGAATTCGTGACAGACAGCAATGCTGTTTTTGTGCAGCAATCCAAATCTAGCATCAACTTTACCATAGAGACTTTACTTGGCACAAAAACATGATAAGGAGAGGTTGCTACAGTAGTAAACAACTTCCAAGACTCAAATATAAAACAAAAGTGCTGTAGTAAAATCATGGGTTATCTCCCAAGAAGTGCTTTCTTTATAGCCATTAAGGTGGGCTCAGTAAATTTAATGATGCACTCGCATAAGGATGAGAGTTGAAGCAAAGGGGGCATCAAAAAGCAAGTATGAAACAAATTTAAGCCTAACCCACTTCCTATGAAAAGGAGTCTTGTAAATAAACAAGTCAATGAAGAACAAAGTGAATAGCATAGGAAGACAAAACAAGTGTAACTTAAAAAAATTCAGCATATAGAGAGGTGTTTTAGTAACATGAAAATTTCTACAACCATATTTTCCTCTCCCATAATAATTTCCAGTAGCATCATGAACAAACTCAACAATATAACTATCACATAAAGCATTCTTATCATGAGTCTCATGCATAAAATAATTACTACTCCCAACATAAGCATAGTCATTCTTATTAATTATAGTGGGATCAAATTCAACAAAGTAGCTATCATTATTATTCTCATCACCATAATCATCAAATGTAGGAGGCATAGTATAATCATAATAAACTTTATCCTCAATAGTAGGCGGCACCAAAATACCACTATCATCATAAATGGGAGGAAAAGTGTCATCAAAGTAAATTCTCTCCTCCATTCTTGGGGGACTAAAAATATCATGCTCATCAAAACCAGCTTCCCCAAGCTTAAATTCTTCCATAGAATTAGCAATAATAGTGTTCAAAGAGTTCATACTAATAACATTGCTACAACTATTTTGCAAACAAAGTTCCATGGGTTTTTTAATTTTCTATTCAAACGCCTCATGTCCTAACTCAAGATAAATACTATAAAGATCTCTAATATTTTTGTTGTTTTCCATTAAGCCTAACTAGTGAAATCACACAACTTAGTGTTCTCAGGGGTTTTCATTTTAACAGTAGTAAATAAAGCAAACTAAATAAAGTAAATGCAAGTAACTAATTTTTTTTGTGTTTTTAATATAGAGAATGCAAACAAGACAGTAAATAAAGTAAAGTAAAGCAAGACAAAAACAAAGTAAAGAGATTGGATTGTGGAGACTCCCCTTGCAGCGTGTCTTGATCTCCCCGGCAACGGCGCCAGAAAAAGAGCTGTTGCCGTGGGAGTTGGCAATTTCCGTGGTGTAGCTTTTCTTCAGATCCCCGGCAACGGCGCCAGAAAAAGAGCTTGATGCGTGCAATTAACACACGTCCGTTGGGAACCCCAAGAGAAAGGTGTGATGCAGACAGTAGCAAGTTTTCCCTCAGAAAGAAACCAAGGTTTATCGAACCAGGAGGAGCCAAGAAGCACGTTGAAGGTTGATGGCGGCGGGATGTTGTGCGGCGCAACACCAGGGATTCTGGCGCCAACGTGGAACCTGCACAACACAACCAAAGTACTTTGCCCCAACGAAACAGTGAGGTTGTCAATTTCACCGGCTTGCTGTAACAAAGGATTAACCGTATTGTGTGGAAGATGATTGTTTGCAGAAAATAGTAAAGAACAAGTATTGCAGTAGATTGTATGCGATGTAAAGAATAGGACCGGGGTCCACAGTTCACTAGAGGTGTCTCTCCCATAAGATAAATAGCATGTTGGGTAAACAAATTACAGTCGGGCAATTGACAAATAGAGAGGGCATGACAATGCACATACATGATATGATAAATATAGTGAGATTTAATTGGGCATTACGACAAAGTACATAGACCGCTATCCAGCATGCATCTATGCAAAGTCCACCTTCAGGTTATCATCTGAACCCCTTCCGGTATTAAGTTGCAAACAACAGACAATTGCATTAAGTATGGTGCGTAATGTAATCAACAACTACATCCTTGGACATAGCATCAATGGTTTATCCCTAGTGGCAACAGCACATCCACAACCTTAGAACTTTCTGTCACTGTCCCAGATTTAATGGAGGCATGAACCCACTATCGAGCATAAATACTCCCTCTTGGAGTTAAGAGCAAAAACTTGGCCAGAGCCTCTACTAATAACGGAGAGCATGCAAGATCATAAACAACACATAGGTAATAGATTGATAATTAACATAACATAGTATTCTCTATCCATCGGATCCCGAAAAACACAACATATAGCATTACAGATAGATGATCTTGATCATGTTAGGCAGCTCACAAGATCCAACAATGAAGCACATAAGGAGAAGACGACCATCTAGCTACTGCTATGGACCCATAGTCCAGGGGTGAACTACTCACTCATCACTCTGGAGGCAACCATGGCGGTGAAGAGTCCTCCGGGAGATGATTCCCCTCTCCGGCAGGGTGCCGGAGGCGATCTCCAGAATCCCCCGAGATGGGATTGGCGGCGGCGGCGTCTCAGTAAGGTTTTCCGTATCGTGGCTCTCGGTACAGAGGGTTTCGCGACGGAGGCTTTAAGTAGGCGGAAGGGCGGAGTCGGGAGAGTCACGGGGGCCCCACACGCTAGGACCGCGCGGGCCCCCTCTAGGCCACGCTGCCCTAGTGTGGCGGCGCCCCGTGGCCCCACTTCGTCTCCCCTCCGGTCTTCTGGAAGCTTCGTCTAAAAATAGGACCCTGGGCGTTGATTTCATCCAATTCCGAGAATATTTCCTTTGTAGGATTTCTGAAACCAAAAACAGCAGAAAACAACAACTGGCTCTTCGGCATCTCATTAATAGGTTAGTGCCGGAAAATGCATAAATATGACATAAAGTATGCATAAAACATGTAGATATCATCAATAATGTGGCATGGAACATAAGAAATTATCGATACGTCGGAGACGTATCAAGTACCTTTCCAGTATAAGTGATTTACATGATCTCATGGTCATAAGGACTAGGTAACTATGTATCGAAAGCTTATAGCAAATAACTTAATGACGTGATCTTATGCTATGCTTAATTGGGTGTATCCATTACATCATTCATATAATGATATAACCTTGTTATTAATAACATCCAATGTTCATGATTATGAAACTAATCATCTATTAATCAACAAGCTAGTTAAGAGGCTTACTAGGGACTCATTGTTTGTTTACATAACACACATGTATCAATGTTTCGGTTAATACAATTATAGCATGGTATATAAACATTTATCATAAACATAAAGATATATAATAACCACTTTTATTATTGCCTCTTGGGCATATCTCCAACAAAGTTTCCCGCCACGAAGCCGCGTGGGAGATTTCCCGCCTACACGTCTCTATAAATAGCTCCAAAGTCCCTGTCTCCCACTTCACTCACCGAACCCTAGCTAGCCCATTGCACAATGCCTCCAAAGCCGCACCCGCCGCCGGTGGTGGTGGACCCGCAGCTCGCGGAGATAGAGGAGTGGGAGGAGCTGCAGCAGCAACTGCGGCAGGAGGCGGAAGCTAGGAGGGCAGTAGCGGATGAGGTGGACCCATAGCTCACGGAGATAGAGGAGTGGGAGGAGGCGGCGCTAGCGGCTACCATAGAAGCATTTGAGAGTCAGAGTCTCCAGGAGCTGCATAAGCGGCAGCGTGTGACGGATCTGGATAGTGAGGAGATGCATAAGCGTCGTTGTGAGGAGGAGCTGCAGCTGCTGCTGCGGCAGGAGGCGGCAACCAGGAGGGCATCAACGGATGCGTGGAAGAACTAGTCGAAGTCGTTATTTTGGTTTAAATTTAGTTAATGTATCTAGTTAAATTCCAATAAAGTTATAGCCGTTACTTTGGTTTAAATTTAGTTAACGTATCTAGTTAAATTTCAATAAAGTCGTTGTCATTGTTTTAGTTTAAATTTAGTTTATATACCCCTTTTATCCCGGGTGGGGGCTCAAACCGGGACCTAAGATGGGGGGCTTAATCTGGGGGAGGCTTATCTGGTGTTTGCCTTATCTGGGGGCTTATCTGGGGGGCCTTATCTGGGGAGGGAGGGGATTATCTGGAGGCACGCCGCTATATATAGCCCCTCCGGAGAGAGCAGAGAGAGCAGCTCGGGAGTAGAGAGAGGAGAGGCAACGACCAGGATGGAAAGAGCCTCTCTAGCGGAGCTTCTCGAATATGTCTTAGATGGCTGACCGTCTTAGACATATTCAGAAGCTCCACCCGAGCAAACTCTTCCCGCAAGAAGGACTCCCGCCCGGAAGCTTCTCGAAGATGTCGTTGGTGCTCACACCCTACGAAATCTTCGGAAGCTCCGCTAGTGTTGGGGAAAGGGTTGGGAAATATCCCGTAGAGGAACTTCTCGAAGATGTCGTTGGTGCACACACCCTATGGCATCTTCGGAAGTTCCGCCTCGGATTTTTTTCCTACAAGCCCGTGAAAGACTCCATCTCCTCTAACAGTGTTGGGGAAAGGGTTGGGAAATCTCCCGTGGCGGAACTTCTCGAAGATGTCGTTGGTGCACACGCTCTACGGTATCTTTGGAAGTTCCGCCTCGGAATATTTTTCCTGCAAGCCCGTGAAAGACTCCATCTCCTCTAACAGTGTTGGGGAAAGGGTTGAGAAATCTCCCGTGGCGGAACTTCTCGAAGATGTCGTTGGTGCACACGCCCTACGGCATCTTCGGAAGTTCCACCTCGAATTTTTTTTCCTGCAAGCCCGTGAAAGACTTCATCTCATCTAACAGTGTTGGGGTATCTCCCTATATATATATATATATATATATATATATATATATATATATATATAGAGCCCAACTATTCTCGAACCCCCCTTAAGAGTGGTTCTAGAATAGCTATTCTAGAACCCCCCCTCCCCCCCGAACCAACTGGGCAAGCGAACCTCCCACCCCGCGCGCAACCCACCTTCCGCCCCGCGCGCCTCCCACCTCCCGCGCGCGCGTCGCCTCCCACCACCTTCCGCGCGCCCCAGCTGCCGCCGCCCACTCCGCTGCCGCGCGCCCCGGCGACCGCTGCCACACCACCTACCGCGCCCCCGGCGACCGCCGCCCCACAACCTGCTGCGGACTCCGGCGACCGCCGCCCCACCACCAGCTGCGGCCCCGACGACCGCCGCCCCGCGACCTGCCGCGCCGCCGGCGACCGCCGCCCCACCACTGCCGGCGCGCAGGCTTCCGCCGCCCCGTCACCTGCAGCGCGCACGACCTCCACCGCCCCACCACCTGCCACGCGCACAGCCCCCGCCGTCCCCACCAACTGTCGGAGGCGCCACTGTCGCCCCAGGGAGTCCACCTCCCGCCTCCTGCGCCCAGCTCCTCCGGCGGCGCCCCAACCAGATCGAGTTCTGCAGATGTGAAAATTAAAAAAAATCTCTATAGTACAAAAAATCAGGAAGTTCACATCTATAAGACACGGTAGTTCACATCTGCAGAACTTGGATGTTTCACATACACGAAATTTTTAAAATTATAAAATTCTCCAGATTTCAAAAAATCAGGAAGTTCACATCTGCAAAGACTTGGAAGTTCACACTCGCAAAATTCAGAAGTTTCGAATTTTTTTCTAGAGTTCAAAAAATGGGAAGTTCACATCCGCCTAAATTTAGATGTTCACTTTCGCAGATTGGTGAAGTTCACTTTCGCCGAATTCAGAAGTTCAGAAGGCTGCTGCATAACTAAACATGAAAATCGAAAAGTTCACTTCGAACACAAAAAAATAGAAGTTCACATTATTTTGGGAAGTTCACTTCGAACAAACGACAAAACAACTCGGAAGTTCAATTCGAACAGGTGGAAGTTCGCAATATTTTCAGAAGTTCACTTGCCACCACCGGGAAGTTGGTTTACCTCCATACGGAAATTCACGCCCCGTATAGAAGTTCATATTTGAAATGGAAGTTCACTCCTTACAATGTTGAGGTCCGTCTGGAAGTTCAGATGCAGACAAGGGGAAGTTCAGATAGTGCAGATGCGACGGTAGTTCGCTATATTTTCTGAAGTTCACTTCAAACCTAGACCAAAGTTTTGGAAGTTTGCCCTATACAATATTGAAGTCCGTCGGGAAGTTCAGATTCAGGGGAGAAGAAGTTCACATCCACAGAAGTTCGCTATAAATTTATTACATGCCTGAAACTTTTATACCGCGATCGGAAGTTCACTAACAGATATAAAGGAAGTTCACTTCTATATTCGAGCACCTCATACACTCTGTTTTTCTGGACGGAAATCATACGCATAGAAATCGTCCGTACAACCACCGATTGCGCAAATCGATCAACTCAACGTACAATTAGCACTAATATAACTCTACTAATACTCCAACATATCGCAATGCCACACCTACTCAATCTAGATGAGCCAATTTCGAAATGTTCTTGTGTCGGCGTTATCTTCACTTTTATGTATTTCTGAAATTAAACTAAAACCATTTAGAATTTGGAAAAACATTCAACATGAAAAAGATTCGCCTAATCAATATCTTTTCAACGCAATATCATTTGGAAAATTCCGATAAGTGGTTCGGAAATTAGCCCCAAAAAACAGTTCGAAAAACCGAGAAGTTCGAAAAACGTAATCACGTGTTTTCAAATCTGCTCTTAAACTGTAAAGAATTTAGAAAAGTGTTCTTCATGAAAAAGGTGCGCCTAGTCAGCACCTTTCCAACGGCATATCATACGCATCATTCCGATAAACGGTTTGAAAACTGGAACCCCAAAACTGTACAAAAATAGAGAAATCCGAGAAAACGTCGTTTTGTATATTTCAAATTAGTTTAAATCAATAAAGAATTTGGGAAAACAATGAACACGAAAAAGTTGCGAAATTTCCGTGCGAATCCAACGGTATATTATACGCATCAATCCGATAAGCGGTTTGAAAATCATCATGGAAACACTGTCCGCACGAACATGCAATTCTGGTATTCCGTCGAGAAGTTCACTAGGAAAACACGCGGAAGTTCAGAAAGGGTTCGAGAATAGTTATTCTCGAACCGGTTCGAGAATAGCAGACCTATATATATATATATATATATATATATATATATAGTACAAAAAGCCAACCAACTCCACTGTTAATATCTTACATACAGTTACATGATTACACAAAAATAAATGGGAAATTGATTGCCATGTTGAGATACTCATTAGTGACATGAACCTTCTTCAATCAACTTTATCATGGAGCATCTTCATCATTGAACCTTCTTCGGCTGTAACCATGGAGCATCTTCATCATTTAACTTGATGCTTGGGTCAATGGTCACTGTGAAGGGTGGAATTTCATCAAACTTATTATAATCTTCTGACATGTCTATCTTGTCCTCCACTCTCACGATGTTTCTTTTTCCATAAAGAACTATGTGGCGCTTTGGCTCGTCGTATGATGTATTCATTTACTTTTTCCTTTTTCTTGGTTTGGTAGACATGTCCTTCACATAGAAAACCTGGGCCACATCCTTAGCTAGGACGAATGGTTCGTCTCTATACCCAAGATTGTTGAGATCCACTGTTGTCATTCCATACAACTTGTCTACCTGAAACCCGCCTCCTGTTATCTTGAACCATTTGCACCTAAACAAAGGAAACTTCAAAGAAGGTCCATAGTCAAGTTCCGATATCTCCTCTATGTAACCATAGTATGTGTCATTTAGGCCTTTGTTGTTTATTGCATCAAAGCGGACACCACTGTTTTGGTTGGTGCTCTTTTTATCTTGGGTGATCGTGTAAAATGTATTCCCATTTATATCGTACCCTTGGAAAGTCAATACAGTCGAAGATGGTGTTTGGGCCAACATGTACAGCTGATCTCCAACAGTGGTGTCATTCATGAGATGTTTTTGCAACCAACCACCAAAAGTCGACATGTGTTCACGTGTAATCCAATCGTTCGACTGCCCTGGGTTCTGGGAGCGTACAAAATTATTGTGTACATTGATATATGGAGCCACCAAGGTGGAACTTTGTAGAACTATGTAGTGTGCTTGAGTGAACGAATGACCGTCCCTACATATCATTGCTTTCTTTCCTAGCGTGCCTTTTCCACTCAGTCTCCCCTCATGCCGCGATTCAGGAACACCAATTGACTTAAGGTCAGGAATAAAGTCAACACAGAACTCAATGACCTCCTCTGTTCCATAGCCCTTGGAGAGGCTTCCTTCTGGCCTAGCACGGTTATGAACATATTTCTTTAAGACTCCCATGAACCTCTCAAAGGGGAACATATTGTGTAGAAACACAGGACCGAGAATGGAAATCTCATCGACCAGGTGAATGAGGAGATGCGTCATAATATTGAAGAACGATGGTGGGAAGACCAGCTCAAAACTAACAAGACATTGGACCACATCATTCTGCAACCTCTATAGACTTTCTGGATTGATTACCTTATGAGAAATTGCATTGAGGAATGCATATAGCTTCACAATGGGCACTCGAATATTTTCCGGTAGAAGCCCCCTCAATGCAATCGAAAGCAACTGCGTCATTATCACGTGGCAGTCATGAGACTTCAGGTTCTGGAATTTTTTCCCTGCCACATTTATTGTTCCCTTTATATTGGAGGAGAAGTCAGACGGGACCTTGATACTATTTAGGCATTCAAACAAGATTTCCTTCTCTGCTTTTGTAAGGGCGTAGCTAGAGTAATGACGCCCTTTATCTGTCTCCTGCAGTTTTTCTGGGTCTTTCATACGTTGCTGGTCCTCCCATGCTTCTGGTTTATCTTTTGTCTTCCCGTACACGCCCAGGAAGCCTAGCAGGTTCACACAAAGATTCTTCGTCACGTGCATCACGTCGATTGAAGTGCGGACCTCTAGGACTTTCTAATAGGGTAACTCCCAAAATATAGATTTCTTCTTCCACATGGCCGCGTGTTCGGCAGCATCATTCGAAACAGACCGTCCGCCAGGACTCTTTTCAAATAGTACTTCTAGATTCTTGACCATACCAAATATATCAGCACAATTACGGTGGGAAGGCTTCTTCCGGTGATCTGCCTCACCGTTGTAATGCTTGCATTTCTTTCTTACGGGATGAGTACGCATAAGAAATCAACGATGTCCCAGGTACACAACCTTATTACATTTATCCAAATATTCACCTTCGAGCTCATCTAAACAATGCGTGCATGCATTGTATCACTTGTTTGACTATCCTGAAATGTTACCAAGAGCGGACCAATCATTGATGGTTACAAAAAGCAGCGCTCGGAGGTCAAATTCCTCCTGCTTGTGCTCGTCCCACACAGGTACACCTTCTATGGACCACACATGTAGAAATTACTCAACTAATGGCTTCAGGTACACATCAATGTCGTTGTCGAGTTGCTTCGGGCCTTGGATGAGCACTGACATCATAATGAACTTCCGCTTCATGCACAACCAAGGAGGAAGGTTCTAGATACAAAGAGTCACAGGCTAGGTGCTATGGCTGTAGCTCTGCTCTCCAAAAGGAATCATGCCATCTGTACTTAGACCAAAACTTAAGTTTCTTGCATCCTATGCAAAGTACAGGAACTCCCTATTGATTTTTCTCCACTGGGACCCATCAGCAGGGTGCCTCAACATCTCGTCTTTCTTACGGTCTTCTTTGTGCCATCGCAACAACCTAGCGTGCTCTTTATTTCCGAACAAACATTTCAGCCGTGGTATTATAGGAGCATACCACATAACCTTGGCAGTAACCCTCATCTTGGGGCGCTCTCCCTCAATATCACCCAGGTCATCTCGTCTGATCTTATACCGCAATGCAGTGCACAACGGGCATGCATCCAAATTCTCGTACTCATCGCGGTAGAGGATGCAGTTATTAATGCATGCATGTATCTTTTGCACGTCTAATCCTAGAGGGCAGACAACTTTCTTCACTTCGTACGTACTGGCGGGCAATTCGTTACCCCTTGGAAGCTGCTTCTTAATTGTTTTCAACAACTTTTCAAATCCCGAGTCAGTGATACCGTTTTCTTCCTTCCATTGCAACAATTTCAGTGTGCAACCAAGTTTTTTCTGGCCATCTTCGCAAGTCGGGTACAATAATTTGTTGTGATCCTCTAACATCTTGTCGAAGTTCAACCTTTCCTTTTAAGCTTCACATTCTCTCCTTGCACCAGCAATGGTCTGACGAAAATCATCCGCAGGATCATCTGGTGCCTCTTGGTCTTCTTCTTCATTTTTTCATTGCCTTCTAATGGAAAACAACCCCCATTTGCAGTATCACCGTATTGAGGGAACATGGGATAGTTGTCATCATCCCCTTCTTCTTCATTGTCTTCCATCATGACCCCTCTTTCCACGTGCTTGGTCCAACAATTGTACTGGGGCATGAAACCGGATCTCACCCAGTAGCCAAATCCTATCGCCAGGTAAGACCACATAAGGATCCAATTGGTGTCCAGTGGTTTAACCTGCATAAAAGTAGTTTTTTGCTTTGCTGAAAATATAATCATTCCTCATATTTCAGATAGACCAAAGTAAAGCACAAACACCAACTCTATTTGTACTTTATCTCTCTTTACAACTCCCTCTAGCTAATTGCCAAATAAATTTTTAATATTCTTTGGGGGAATTATGTTGAAGGCCATCAGGACAATATGCCACACACCTTTCGCTAGCGGGTAACTAATGAATACATGTTGTATTGATTCATGTTGATTAGAAAAACAACACATCTTACTACCATGCCAAAAAATTGGCCAAATTATCTTTCGTGAGTAGGACTCGGTGATGAAGGAACCACATAAAAAATCTAATTTTCAGCGGAACCTTAATTTTCCATAGGTATTTCCGAAAAAATAAAGTATGGTCATTCATATAATCTAGATATAATGATTTGACCATGAAAGAACCAGATGTCGTTAGCTTCCAAGTAAAACATATCGATTTGTGCGGTTAGGTAGACGCTGCACCAAATGAATCCATCTATCAGCTCTGGTACCAGATATTGTTTGCCTGTCTAAAACCAATGTTCCAAGGCACTTGAGCCATGACATTATTTTCTTTGGACAATATTATATAAAGATGGATATTGATGTGCCAAAGGTGCACCACCTCAGCAAGTATTTTTATAGAACCTAATACTCTCACCATTCCCAACAGTGAAAGAACCTCTTTCAAAGAAGTCATCCTTAACTTTCATAATGCCATTCAAAAAGGTTAGTCCGGGGATTTTAACTTTACTTGCAACACAGATTTAGAGCGTAAGTATTTATTCTGCATGACATCTTTCCATACTCCTTGCTCAGTTAAGAGTTTAAAGAGCCACTTGCTCAATAAACACATGTTCTTTATCTCCAAAACCTCCACCCCAAACCCCCTTGTTCTTTGGATCTGCAAATGATATTCCACCGCGTAAGTCTATACTTCTTCTTGTGGCCATCACTTTACCAGAAAAATCTTGATCTATAAAAGTCCAATCTTTTCTGTGCCCCTATTGGTATTTCAAAGAAAGAGAGCATGAACATACGAGGCTTGTTAGCTCCGAATTAATAAGAACCAGGCGATCCCCATACGAGAGTAATTTACAGACCCAACTTGCAAGTTTCCTCTCGAACTGGTCTTCCACGAGCTTCCATTCACCATTATTAGCTTTCTAAAATGAATGGGGATACCCAAATACCTAACAGGGAAAGAGGCAACTTTGCAACCAAAATAATTTCTATAATCCTCTAGTGCATCTTTCGCCTTACCAAAACAGGAGACTTCACTCTTCTGAAAGTTTATTCTAAGTCCCGAGAGCTCCTCGAAAATGCACATAATGGGCTTCATATTGAGAGATTTCTCCATATTATGCTCCATAAAATGATTGTATCATTGGCGTATTGTAAATTTGATATTCTCTATCAACTAAATATGGAATCAGCCCATCCACTTGGCCATTTTATTTCACTCTGCTGATTAAGATTGCCAACACATACACTAGCATAAAATGGGCCTTCTGTATGGAGCTTTATTCCTGGCCGTGTTTGGGCTCGAGACTAATGTCAGCATTAGTCCCGGTTCCAACGACTAATATCAATATGAGCCATAGAAATACACATTTTTGTGGCGCATATTCTTGCTATATGTGCCACAGAAATGCACATTTTTGTGGCGCATCACATAATTATTTTGTATTTTTAATAATTTAGATTTTTTAAAAAAATATTTAGATTCTTTTCCATTTTTTGTACTTTAAGGATTTTTTTGGAAAAAAATAGTTTCTTTGAAATTTTCTAAAAAAATGTAAATTTTAATTTTTTTAATTTGTAAAATTTGTATTTTTTGAAATTTGTATTTTTTGGAATTTTATGAAATTAGTAAAGGTTTTGAAATTTTTTGAAATTTGATTTTTTTATATTCGTAAATTTTTGATTTTTTTGGAAATTTGTATTTTTGTAATTTTTTTAAATTTTGAATGACCTTTTGAAAATTTTGTACTTTTGATTTTTTGAGAAATTCTAAAACACATCTAAACACACACACACATACACATATATATATATATACTAGTTAAATGCCCGTACGTTGCTACGGACATATAAATATGCGATTGTCATCACGGCTTCTTTTACCGTCACATTATTTAGCCTTGATCTTTCATGTAGAGAATATATTGTCTATCTACTATAACCTGCTGCACCTTCTCATGTCCTCGTCAGAACATAAGGAGAAATTTAAACAAGTATAACCATTCAACATACATCAACATTTAGAGTACAGGAAAAATCACAAGATGCATACAACAGTATACATGACACATTGAATAACTCTATGTATATCGAGTTATCATTAAAATTGGTCACAAATGTAGGTGGCTTTGGACACATATGTGCAAACTCTGTTCTTGATCAATTGTGCATCCTAAGATACATAATCTTTGTGGAATAGCAGACTATCTTCTTGTAAGTTGTAACCACATTAAACTAAATGCAATATCCTTAAATTTATGGTATCTAATTTTTAACCAATTTGTGTTTACAGGTAAACATTTTGAACAAGGAATCATGCTCAATAATATGCACCTGCAGTTTGCTTCCTTTTCGATCGTTTTGGAACTCTAATGAATGTTTACTACCTGCATTAGAGTGAATCGATAGTGGAATTAATGTAACTACCTTTAGAGATTGATCTATATCGACCGATAGAAGTTCACAAAATCTAAAATAGTACTTCCACTATCCCAAATTAATTGGCTCGGATTTATCTTGATTTGCATGTGAATCTAGACAAATCCAAGTCGATTAATTTGGGACAAAGGAGGTACAACATTGTATGATCCATATGAATAAGGCGCAAGAAAATTCTATGCCAATACTTCACACTCATAATAAAAACCCCAAAATATTGCTTGCAATAAAAGAATTTTATGAAGCCCCTTGGAATTGAGAACCTATGTCTGGTTGAGGGATTAATTTTCATCAACAGTTTATAAGCAACACCACATTATACTCATGGACGTATAGGCACTTATATGCTCGTCAGAGAGATCGCTAGCCGGCTCCAAAGTAACATGTTGATGCCACCACAGCTTAACATTGTCATCTGAATAAACATCTCTGAATGTTGCAGCTCAATGGAGAAGGGAAATAGAAAACATGCCATTACTTTGAGTAATCAATGCATCGAGAAACATATATGTTCCAAAAAAATGATGCACATTATCTACTATTTAAAGTAACATGAGCACAGAGAAAAAGAAAATCTACATGAGTATAACATGTATCATCTGAAATTTCCATTGAAATGAACATATTGATTATATACCATGCAAATATTTGCTACCTTGTTTGCTTATTACATGCAGTAGATATGAATGGTGTTCACAACATTGAAAAACATGATGGTGAAACCCATATCCGATTCTAATAATAGAGAACATGGGCAGGTTATAAGAAAACGAACAAAATATTGTCAACTTAACGACATTAGTTAACTTGAATAGTTACAAGTGGTAAGATATTGTGAAATTCACGACAACAACATCAGCTAAGTTGAATATTATAGAATAATAAGAATGTGAGGAATGACAGACTAAAAATAAAATAGAAAAAGATAAATTAACTTTATGGCATAGCTGAATATATGTACTATCATCCATATTATATATAGAGAGAGACAATAAATCTTGAGTGAACTCTCAGATCTGACGACGACAAGTATTTTTGGTTCAAATAACTTCAGAGACGACAACTACAACATGAAACCACACTCATTGGATGATCAGATACCAAACTGCAAACTCAGTCAAAACTAAGGCAGGAGGTATTCATCCAGCCCAGTAGTAAAAACCATCGAAACTTACACAACCAAATTCTGTAAGTAGAGGATGATTCTAGCTTGATCCAATCACCTTAGACTTTGGCACCAAAAATCATATGTAATTGCTGAATAAGATATGAACACACACCTAGAATACACGAAGACAGAAACCAGACATTAGTTGCATAGTTCCTACGATTGACCTACCAAGTTTGTAACAAGATCATGTGCACATGTGTACACAGCAAAACACATAAAAGGGGATGAAATGACTTATACTTGGTCTGATAAGGGTCATATTTTCGAAATACAAATAAAGAAATGTGAGTAAATGCCAACTAATCATGAGTATATATTATTTGAAGCAGGGGCATGATACAAAAATGGTTTTTAGATTTGTTCTAAGAACAATTTACAATACGTAAGTACTGATACGTCTCCAACGTATCTATAATTTCTTATGTTCCATGCTAATTTTATGGCAATACCTACATGTTTTATTCACACTTTGTAATGTTTTTACGCATTTTCCGGGACTAACCTATTAACAAGATGCCACGGTGTCAGTGACGAGGGATCACCTCGCCAATGCCTACGTATTGTAGACTTGGGTTTCGGGAGAGAGCGACGATGGAGATTCCAGGAGCGAGATTAGGCACACGACTTACCCAGCTTCGGGTCCCCTCGGTGGAGGATCCTACGTGCTGCTAGCAATCCAATATATGATCATAGATGTGTTTACATGGTGCCGTTGTAGGCGGAGCTATATTGTCTCTCTATCACTACTAGGAAATAGGCTATTGCTGGCGCACCATTTTTTTCTACTGCCGGCGCACATGCCTACGCCAGTAGGAACAGGCCGGTGATAACTAGATATCCCTAGCGCACCACAGGGTTTGCCTGCACTAGGTAGAGCTACCGCCGGCGCAGCATCCTAGTTCGCCGGTGCTATAGCTCTTGGAATAAAATAAAAGCAGGGCCACCCGCCCGCATGCGTCTGCAGAGCGCAGGCCCTCCACGTGATGCTTGTGCTTCCATTATTACAAGCAGTAAAAGAAATTACAACTGCTCATGAACACTTACAAACAGCACCCTAAAAAGAAAACGAAAAAGCAATCAGGTGCTTCTCTTCTTCTCCTCTCTGTGCGCCAGTCACGGAGGTGCTCCCTGCCTGGGAGCATGGCGAACTGGGCGCGGCCGCACACCGCGCACGCCGCCTCGCCCGCGCCCTGCCACGCCCGGAGCCGCCGCGGTGGTGTAGCGGTCCTCTAGCAGCGCTAGAGGGCGGAGGAACGCGGAACTCTAGCGCGCAGGGACCTCGAATCAGCACCGCCGCTCGCTCTTGGAGCCGCCTCCCGGTACAGCCCCGGCGCCGCTCCCTCCTGGAGGTTCTTGTCGCCCGCGGTGGAGGCGTCTCCGGTGGCCCCGCTGCCAGTGACGAGGACGACGACGGGGGGATCGGCTAGTCAAGCAGCCAGGGCCGTGGAACGGTGCCGTCCTCGGCTCAACCCGCGACCGTGGCTCTGCCTGCCGACCTTGGCTTCGCTCGCGACCACGGCGTGAGGGCAGCGAGGGCGGCGGCGGGAGATGCACTGGTGAGAGGATGGCTCTAGTGAGCAAGACTCAGTGTGGGAGATGAGCCCGCGAGAAGAGAGATAAGAGAGGGTCACGGGGACGGGTGGTGTCTGGTGTGTGCCACGCGCAGGACGCGGGGACGTGGTCCTGAGTCGCTTTTTATTTGTTTTAAATCTTATCCGTATATCGTTGCTGGCGCACTCATTTTTTTGATCCGCCGGCCAAACTGTCATCATCCCGGCGCATGCTGTTTTGATCCGCCGGCAGTGTAGGCTGGCTAGCAGCCTTGGTACGAGCCTCCAATATCACGGGCGCACAAGACAGCTGGGTGCGCCGGCAATAATAAGGTACCACCGGCGCGCCCAATAATTGCTGCGCCGGCGGTAAATAGCACCGGCGTACCATATGTTTAGTGCGCCGGCGGTAACTCTTACAGCTATAGACGTTTTCCTAGTAGTGTATTGTCCTCCTTATTTCGGGTGCCCTGGCTAGCTTTATATATGCAACCAGCCTAGGGTTTTACAAGAGTCCTAGTCGACTACTTCTTCGGGTTGCCTTGTTGGGTCTTCTCCATATTGGGCCGAGCCGATCCAGGTATACCAATAATGGGTACCCGAAGGGTATACCCATGTCAGTAGCCCCCGAGTGTCTAGGGAAGTCGAAGACTTGCGTAGAGACTCCAAGCATAATCATCTCCAAAGGTGAGGTCCCTGTCGTAGATCATGTGTTGCGTAGATGATGTCGACGATTCTTGAAATTATTTTTCTATCGGGTGCGCGACAGCGCTCCCAATGGGAGTAGCCCCCGAGTCTATGGGTAAGTGCTTGCACTTAGGCATAGACTCAAGTTGTACTACTCGATGAAGAACTTAACTATATTTCTGGAGGACTTGATGAAATCCATGTGCTCCCGATGGGAGTAGGCTCCACTCGAGTCGTAGAATCGAGTTGAGTCTACAAACCTTGATTTTCATATGCTGTCGAAGTTATTTTTCTATCGGGTGCGCGGCCAGCGCTCCCGATGGGAGTAGCCCCCGAGGCTACAGCCAAGTGTTTTGCACTTGGGTGTAGGCTCAACTTGCTTTTAATCGACACCACAATTTTTTCTCTTTCTTGTATCTTATCGGGAGGGTGAACTATACTCTCGATAAGAGTAGCCCCCGAGCCTATGCGCAGGTGCTTGCACCTGGGCATAGACTCAAGTTGTACTACTCGATAAAGAACTTGACTATATTTCTGGGCGCAGCCCCTCGTTTTATTGACTCCAGGCCGTTGCTATCTATGTTGTTCAGGGATAATGGTAAATGAGGCTGGTTCATCTGATGGATTAGGTACCAGTTAACTGCTCTTGTGGCAATCCCACAAGAACCTACTTCAAGATCACGTCCCTGGACATGATCTCGGGATACTGGTGTTAACTCGACATGTGCCGCTTAAGGTCTTACCATGTGTCGAGTCCCAGTCATGTTTTATCGGATACCTAACGCGTCCGTTAGGATTTTTCTTCGTATCTGTTGATACGGAAAAAAGTAGCAAACCGACGCCAGAGACGGTGCCACGCCGCTCAGGACGGACCCGGGGTCTTACCTTCGCAGAGTTTTGCGGCATTCAGAGATTATTCGCGACTTTGGCGCTCTGAGAATATTTTGTCAAGTGCCTTGTTCGGCTGATGCAATGACCCATTTTGCGGGTTCTTCTATTTTTCTCTCGGGCTTGATGAGACAGCCGAATATATTGGTTATTCTATATTGTCGGGTACATCATCGATGCTCTTGCTCGGAACAATATGACGAGTCAATGGACCGTAAGATTTATCCACCCTTTTTTTGGGTTCCTCCTTGATGAAAATTTCGTCGAGTTCCTCCTTGAAGAAAATTTCTTCAGGTCCTTCTTGAGGACAATTCTTCGGGTCATCCGTGAGGACAATTCTTCGCGTCCTCCTTGAGGATAATTCTTCAGGTCCTCCCTGAGGATAATTTTTCGGGTCCTCCATGAGGATAACTTTTCGGGTCCTCCCCGAGGATAACTTTTCGGGTCCTCCTTGAGGATAACTTTTCGGGTCCTCCCTGAGGATAATTCTTCGGGTCCTCCTTGGGGATAATTTCGTCGGGTCCTGTTCTTTCTTGAAGACAATTTCGTCGAGTTCTCCCTGTAGACAATTTCGTCGGGTTCTCTCTTATATACTTTGAAATTTGCTTTCTCCTGCACAAATAAACAAACTTTTTCTATCTTTTCCTTGACTCTCTTTTTCACATGCGGTGTAAGATGCTCGGATTCGATGATATGTAAAGTAAATTTATGCCGCATAGCCCCCGAGTGTCGTGTGCGGAAAAAGTAAATGATAATCAACTTTATGTAAATTAAAAGTAAACACTTAGCTTATTAGATACGACAGAGTCGATGCGCGATGAAGTCTTCGAGTGCAGCGAAAAAGTTGAGCCGAAGTAGAAACCACCGAATTGCGAAAGTGGATGCCACAAAATTGTTGATGAAGAGATAGCCGAAACCCCGAGCACTGCTGGGGTGATGTCATGATTGTTGCTTAGACGCCATGTCACCTTTGTTACTCGGGACGAAGTCGTTGTCGAGCCCCCGAGTATTATCCATGTCGCCGAAAGAAGGCCATTAAGGATGAAATACTGAAGATGAAGTCCGAGATGAAGTACTTGAGATGAATCCATATTTAAAGATTACACCATCATATATTGAAGATGAATCCGCCGATATCATACAGGATGAATCCATTGACCCGAAGAATCCAGTAATAACCATAAAAGATGAATCCGTTGATATCATAGAGGATGAATCCATTGAGCCGGAGAAAATAGTTCCAGTAATAACCATAGAAGATGAATCCATTGACCCGGAAACGCGTTGGGTAATATTGTATAAGTGAACCAATAATAACCCAAAGAAAACCAATCTAGTAATCCAGAGAGAATAAATCCACTAAGCCGAAGAAGATAAATCCACTAAGTCGAAGAAAATAATTCCACTGAGCCGAAGAAAATAATTTCACTGAGCCGGAGAAGATAATTCCACTGAGTCGGAGTAGATATATCCAGAGCCGAATAAGATAAATCCACTAAGTAACCGAATATATTTGTAATGGTACAGCCCCCAGTGTTAGGTGAATTTGCTCTAATGATGTAATGATGCAGCCCCCGAGTATTCGGGTGTAATGAAAGTGCATATTAATTGACTCTCGGAAGAAGAACACTTAGCTTTTTATCGGGTGCGGCGGAGCCGACGTGGGAGTAGATCGTCCGACGGACACAATCGATGTAGCCGCGCGGCGCCTGGCCGGGAGTAGTCGAGAAGAGGGCGCAGTCGATGTGACGGATATAATCAATGACGCAATCGAAGTTCACTGCGGGCGAGCTCCCGAGAGAGGCAAGTGCGCCCTGTCGATTTACGGCGGACGAGCCCCCGAACATGCGACTGCGCGCGGCGAAGTAATCGGAGCTTATTCCGATCTGAAATTTGTATTGGAGCGCGGAAATCTGCGCGCAAATAACAGCACAAACCGAAAAAATATTTGACCAATAAATAAAAATTAATTAGAAATAGAACACCTGATAGTTTTGTATCGGATGAAATCAGAGTGGCGACTCGCGGCACAAACACGTTGTCGGGTCTGTGATGACAAATTCGTGAGCGTTGCGAAGTCCTCCTTAAGTGTTCCCCGTCGTCCACGTTATGGCGTCAAACGCTTCCATGGCCGCCATTGGTACTGTAAGGCCGCATTCAGCCTAGCGGCCGAAATTGTTGATTTGACTTTCGTAATCCTTATACATGTATACGTCAGTGGTAATAAAAAGTGGCGGAATAGACTAATTTGCAATCACCATGAAGAATAACCTCAGACGAACTTTGCAACAAGTAAATTAATCGTATGCATAGCTAGCTATTTTCTTGCTATCAAAGAAAAGTAGAGAAGAGATCTTAGCTTATACGTAGGCAGTATTTAGCATATTGAAACTTGGACTGTTCGGGTCCGTCATGGTGGGGTACACCAATTTGATTTCCTTTCCGCGTAACTTCGCAACTGCGTCGGCCGGTCTCTTTGCTCATCTGTCGATTGCTTCGACGCTTTTTCTCCGATCTGATCTGAACATTGTTGATGATGAACTCTAGGGATCCCGCCCGGCTAACGAAATCCAGTCGTCGCGTTTCCCACAGATGGCGTCAATTGACGAGAGATCACCTCGCCAATGCCTACGTATTGTAGACTTGAGTTTCGGGAGAGAGCGACGATGGAGATTCCGGGAGCGAGATTAGGCACACGACGTACCCAGCTTCGGGTCCCCTCGGTGGAGGATCCCTACGTGCTCCTAGCAATCCAATATATGATCATAGATGTGTTTACAGGGTGCCGCCGTAGGCGGAGCTATGTTGTCTCTCTATTGTCCTCCTTATTTCGGGTGCCCTGGCTAGCTTTATATATGCAACCAGCCTAGGGTTTTACAAGAGTCCTAGTCGACTACTTCTTCGGGTTGCCTTGTTGGGCCTTCTCCATATTGGGCCGAGCCAATCCAGGTATACCAATAATGGGTACCCGTATACCCATGTCAGTCAGTCCCTGTTTTCTGCTGTTTTTGATTTCGGAAAAGTTGTTTTACAAATATTCTCGGAATTGGACGAAACAAAAGCCCACGGCCCTATTTTCCACGGAGTATTACAGAAGACCGAAGAGGACTCGAGGAAGGCCAGCAGGGGGCCCTCCCCATATGGCGGCGCGGGGGGGCCCACAGCCGCGCCGTGGCATGGGGAGGGAGCCCCTGGCTCCCCCGACGCTGCCCCTTCGCCTATTTATTCCTTCGTCCCCGAAAACCCTAGTACCGAGAGCCAAAATACCAGAACAGTTCTAGAGACGCCGCCGCCGTCAACCCTAACTCGGGGGGTTCAGAAGATCTCCTCTGGCACCCTGCCGGAGAGGGGAATTATCACCGGAGGGCTCTACATTACCATGCCCGCCTCCGGACTGATGCGTGAGTAGTTCATCCTTGGACTACAGATCCATAGCAGTAGCTAGATGGTTGTCTTCTCCTATTGTGCCATCATGTTTAGATCTTGTGAGCTGCCTATCATGATCAAGATCATCTATTTGTAATGCTACATGTTGTGTTTGTTGAGATCCGATGAATATAGAATACTATGTCAAGTTGATTATTGATCTATCATATATGTGTTGTTTATGATCTTGCATGCTCTCTGTTGCTAGTAGAGGCTCTGGCCAAGTTGATACTTGTGACTCCAAGAGGGAGTATTTATGCTAGATAGTGGGTTCATGTCTCCATTGAATCTGGGGGAGTGACAGCAACCCCTAAGGTTGTGGATGTGTTGTTGCCACTAGGGATAAAACATCAATGCGTTGTCTAAGGATATTTGTATTGTTTACATTACGCACAATACTTAATGCAATTGTCTGTTGCTTGCAACTTAATACTGGAAGGGGTGCGGATGCTAACACGAAGATGGACTTTTTAGGCATAGATGCATGCTGGATGGCGGTCTATGTTCTTTGTCGTAATGCCCTAAGTAAAACTCATAGTAGTCATCATGATATGTATGTGTATTGGTATGCCCTCTCTATTTGTCAATTTCCCAACTGTAATTTGTTTACCCAACATGTTATTTATCTTATTGGAGAGACACCACTAGTAAACTGTGGACCCCGGTCCATTCTTTTACATCTGAAATACAACCTACTGCAATCATTGTTCTCTTTTGTTTTCTGCAAGCAAACATCATTTTCCACACCATACGTTTAATCCTTTGTTTTCAGCAAGCCGGTGAGATTGACAACCTCACTGTTAAGTTGGGGCAAAGTAGTTTGATTGTGTTGTGCAGGTTCCACGTTGGCACCGGAATCCCTGGTGTTGCGCCGCACTACACTCCTTCACCAACAACCTTCACGTGATCTTCATCTCCTACTGGTTCGATAACCTTGATTTCTTACTGAGGGAAAACTCGTTGCTGTACTCATCATACCTTTCTCTTGGGGTTCCCAATGGACGTGTGCTTTACCGTCACAAGCAAGTACCAACACTAAGCCATGTTGCATGGAGATGAGGAAACTAATTCAAATGAGAGCTTTGTGAATATACCATGGCATGTTCCTTAAGTTTGGATTCATGCACATGAAATCTTCCATTGTTAGAGTACCTAAGACAAGGAACAATGACATTGCGAAGATTGAAGAATAAAGGTTGGGGAGAAAACCAACAAAAGTAATAAAGTTTTTACCTTAATAATCCCAACCGGTTGATAAACTCCATTTTCCCATGATAAAGATGCTACTAAATAGATTATTACTAGCAATGGTAGGCGCGGCGGCACGCCGCGCCATTGAATAATGAATTTTTCTAGCAGTTAGAAATGGTTGTGGACTTTTATTGTGTGTGAATAATGTTTTTACCAATGCATAGGCGTGGATGCTTCCATTTATTTAAAACTCATTTGTCGCGTCATTGTGTTTTTTTCATGATAGCTGAATACTACTATTCTTCTTGAAAGTTTACGAAGGTGAGGGCGAGTCTTAATAGACTGTGTGTTACAAAGGTGAGGGCAAGTCTCAATAGATTGTGCATAGATTGTGCGTGTGTGACACAAGTTTTATTTAGTTGCATGTGAGTCTGTACAGAATGTCATTGGGCCATGGATGGAAGTGGCGAGCGTTTTTGTTTCGGCCGTGGGTGAGTTCTTGGTGAACCGTCTAAGTAGAAAACACAGTGAATGGCCGATTCTGTTGGAAAACGGGATGATTTCAAGAGATAGCTGCTTGTGTTATGCAAAAAGACCTCGGTAGCAAAATGTTAAAATAAGTGATATACATTGACTTCATCACTGTTTCTATACAACTGATATATCAACAAACTACAAACCTTTGCCTTTTCTATCTGGAAGGCAAAAACATAAGAGACATGGACGTATCCAAGGTGCCAGGGCTAATTAGCTTTTTTTATAATCATTTTCCAGTGCCACTTCTAGCTTGCATGCCTCAAACATAGAGTGCTTAATTTATAACTCACACTCATGCATAAGCTTTACCAATATATGGAAAACAGAGATTTGCATGAGACTTACCCAAGTACATATAATAACAGTGGAAAGAGATTCCTAACTGATATTACTACTTGTGTATTCCCTAAAGATTGTTTCTTGTAAAGCCAATAATCCCAGCATTGTTAGTATTTTAGTACTTCCATCCAGGGCAAAAACCAATGGTAAATTTATAAATCTTCCTCCCAATCAAATATAAATATACCTACCATGAACAAAAAAAAATATAACTATACTGAGCAGAGCTCCTTTGTAGGGCATAGGATGATAAAACAACTAAATAAAATATACAAATGTGTCCCAGTGTGTTTTCTTCCAAGCATCAATGACTCATGCCCATGCTTATGTAGTACCAATGCAGAAATGACTTCTACCAATTTGATCTTTTAGCTTCATGTAATGTAGAGAGCGCGGTACAACAATGTAACAATGTTGGAGGCTCTCGATGCATCTAATAGGACATTATCCTGGTTGTCAACATCAGGACTTGGCACAAAAGAAAGAAGGTTGCATCTAAACAGAGAACCAAAAATCCTTGAGACAGAGAACCAAACACAAAATGAGTTGGGAAACACTATCATTGAAAGATGCCAGAAAAATATACATCAAGACAAAGAACCAATAATATGCTATCTTGAATTTTCGAATAGGGATACTATAGGATGTTCTCTCATGATCATGCAATTTTTATCTCCTTCTCATTTGTATTCTCTCTGAAGATCTCTCTAGATCAGATCTTCCAGTGATGATCTTTTGTTTTGAGACAGAGAAAACATATATCAGATTGCTACCACAAAAGAGTAATGTTCGATCTAACAACTTAGTTTAGGGACAATACATAGAGCAACAAAGAATTAGAGAAAAGCAACAATAAACTTATCATAAATCTGTTTCGCCAAGTTCATACCACACATTTCATGTTCATTAGATGAAGATATGTAGCCCGGGTCACCTTCCACAAAATATATGCTAAGCCATTATTTGAGTCCCTATTTTCCTTTTCTTTGCAAAACCTGCAATTAACAGTAAGCATGGTTCAAAAGTAATAATACAATAAGATGATATCAGCAGCCACCATTGTAATGTACAGTAGGTAATTCATCTTAACACAAAGTTAATGCAGAGAATGAAATTTGTTTGATGCATTCATGAAAGTTGTGAAACTGACTGTTAAACTGCAAATATTTGCGACCACTAAGCCTATAACACACAACGCGTAGGATCGGCAGTAAGAGATACATGCTAGGAACTAAAAGCAAATACGACGATTCTTCCAATTCCAAATCCAAGATACAGTATGAAAAAACTAGTGCAAGAACACCGTCTAATGTTTCATTATCAATCCCTATGTGAAAGGGAACAACATGGCAATCCAAAGAAAATCCAAGAGGTTTCAAGGTATTGTACTTGATCATTTTATCAGCAAGTTGTCTCACTCTTGGATATCCATTCTCGTATCTGCAAGGAAACTATGTTTCAGCAATTATCACCCAAATATGGCTTATAACATGGTGAGTAAGTACAATGTACAAAAGGGTGTGTTGAAAAGGTCAATGATAATTAGTATGTAGTTCCCGTTAGTTGTCACCACAGATTTAAAGCACAATCTGCTCGAACTATTTTACTGTATCAATATGATTTTAAAATCATGTTTGCAGTTAAGAAGAGAAGATCAAACTTCAGTCAATAAGACACCAAATAAACGATGAAATATTGTCTCAATTATTCCAAAGCAAAATAGGAAAAAAGGAATAACTTAACAGTGAGAGGTAAAAGTACTCTGTTCAGATAGCAACTTCCATCTTCCAATGTGTAAAACATGCCGCATCAAGATCAGTTGTAGCACAATTCTCTTGCAATGAAACAACCTTGTTTACTGGTGGCCAGTCACTCAAGTACTTAAAATAGCCATGTAGAAGTCATAAACATGTACAAAATAATCACATTTACAAATAAAGGCACCGTATTCTGAAGATACATGTGAAGTCAAATCTACTTTCATGTGTTGCAATAAAATTCAGTTGGGGCAGAGGATTTACGACTTGGGACAGTAGGCATAATTTGCAATATCTTGTGTTTTCAAGTTTCCAAGAGTGCCACTCTGTTAGTGCTGGATTGGTGACATAGAGAGTCAGGAAGGAGTACCCACGGACTGCATATATGATGCTAACATTCTGTGTTTCCCTCTCATCAAAAGTATCTGATGCCGCGATTGAGCTTTACAGTACTACTATTGCTATCAATCAGTTGATTGAGAATGTAGATGAGTACATTCATGAAAATGATGCCCTTTATGGAGAGGGAATACGACGAAAGGTTGAATTTGTTCTCCAATTTTCACATTAATGATCGTAGATAATATGAAAATACAGCAATTTACATGTCAGCCAATGAAACACCAAATGAGCAGTTGTTGCCTGCACATCATATGCCAAAAGGAGTTTTACCTGACCTAAATTAGTCTAAGAACCATATACAAAATGGGTATACCAATTATGTGGATGCTTGCACAATTTTTTCCAGCCAGATACTACATGTTTGGGCTGCCATGGCAAATAAATAGATAATAAATAGGTGGCGAATGGAGCAGAGAAGCAGGCAAAACCCAAAAAATAATAAATAGCACTAAGCATGAACGATAGATTTGTAAGTATGTCTACACTCTTTGGCATCAGTCTAATCTTAATCTGAACCTGGTATAGCATTAACACTATCTACACTCACACGTACATATAAAAACAAGGGTTCTAAGGATTTACCTAGAAATATCCAGAAGACTTTGTTGTACCAACAAAAGAGCGTAGATGCCATACCACTTGTTGTTCTGAAACAACCAAATTGTGCTTGTGTAAACCTGCAGGATGAATATTCATCTATGGAAATGTACAGTAACCATACCGCTATACCTCGGAGAATGCAATATGGTATCCTCAAATCTAAGACACATTTGATTTTGTTTTAGGTATGAAAATCTAAGATGCAAATTAAATAAGGAGGTTCTAGTGACATAGATATATATGATAATGTAAGATAAAATCTGAGAAACAAATTTAGTAATTTGGTTTTGGTGGATGACCTGCAGGGAAGATATCTCTTCACGTGAAAATTTATTCTCTAGAGCAAAGCAGATTCTTCAACAGCTATGATTGGTGCGCAGCACATTAGTATGTCTTCAGCAGCTAGAAGAGGTCTATGACACAAAGGCGGTTATCTGAAACCAAATTTTCGCTGTATATGAAATCTGAGAAGCAAACACATCCAAGAATAAGCAAATGATGATTCAGTACATATTTCCTTGACACTGAATCCCATCTTTTGGAATTATAGATAATATTTCTCAACAAAATCCAAGAGGTTTTTTCCCAATCTTTATGCATTATACCTTCACCATATTTACGGTCCATGTAGCAATCCCTATCAATCGAGATAATTTATACCTACGATTCAACATTTGAGAAGATTACTTCATCAGCTGCCCAATGTGCGGAGCAAAAAACTACAAACTGAAGGGAAGGTTAAGCATTATTTGGATAAAAAAATCTTTCTATCCTAACCATGGCTATCTTTGCGGTTCTTTTTCTGTGTTATTAGATCGTGGCCTCGTAGTAGGTCTTGCATATACCATCTCAAAATTGACCGCTTAGCTTGAATATCAAGGATCTAATTGGATATAAATTTTATAAGTTGTATACGCATCCATAACACGAATTCCCCTCCAAGAATATGTATATAACACGAAATACCCCAAGTCCCCAACATGGTTCGCACATACGGTGAGTCCTCCTCCTCCCTGCACTGCAGCAGCTTGTACGACCTCCATCGTCACCATACCAGCGCAACACCAACCTGCACGATGTTTCACACTGACCCAATTCCCATGGAGACTGCGTCGTCGGCAACGGAGGCGGCAGCAGTGGCGATAACGCATTTGGCGTGTGAGGGTTGGCGCATGGTCTCTCGTGGAGGAACGGGAGTGCTACACGGTGGTCATGGCGGCTGAGAGCTACCCTACAGTGCTCCCTATTCCTCACGAGCCAGTAATTGGGTTGGAGGCTTGGAGGAGACATTAGGAGGACGCACGAGCGAAACATGTGTGATTCCACATCGTAGAGGAGAAGATTGAGATCCACATGCAGGGATTGTTTTTGGTAACTAAAGCCTGATTTGATACGTGATGATTGGTTTTGGAAAGTAATATTTTGGTAATTAAGATTTGATTTGATTTGATAAGGATAGAGGGGGTGGCGAGTATGCATACCAAAAAAAGATTGGATGGTGTCGGCACATTCAATGTTGTGAGAATATGTTGGACGGTGTTGCGGTCAGAAACCCACCGGCGAGCAGCGACGGGCAACACAGTAGAGCCGGGAACAACTTAGGGCTGCGGCTGGCCCTGGTCCCTCCGAGCGACGGCCCGCAAAGACTCCGGCACGCACGTTCGATGCTGGTGCAAGGGCGTGCCACCTGACCTATACCTGGTCAGGAAGGTGATGGAGATGCCTCGCTTAGTTTCCTGCATGGCATACACGTAAACATTAAATACGAGCCTCGATCGGCTCTCAGGTTATCCTCTGAATCGGCTCAAGGAGCCGATCCACCCATGATTCGCACGAGGTGTACGAATATATGGTGGTCCTGCTTGATCAAGATGAAGCTAAAACGATCTACGATGATTTAGGGTTTTCACCGCATAATCGGAACGTCCTACTCACGATTGGGCCTCGCGGCCGCGCACGGTGATCGTAAGCCGATCCTAGACAAGGCCTAAAAACCAACACGAGGTTGATACTCGGAACATCCTGTCTAGGGCTAGCAAACTACACCCTACACGTCGCTGGATCCTCCAACCCTTTGTAAGGCCTAACTATGCAGATATTAAACTAATCCTTGAAGAACAAGGAGCAATCATAACGGATCGGATCTACTAAATAATGATCAAGCGGGGTGCCGCCCCTACACCTAAGATAGGTGTAAGGGCGGCTAGATGTCTAAGGGTTGCACTACGATAGCATATGATACGAAGAACAATGCTAACCCTAACACATCTAAGATAACTACGTTGCTCGCCATCAAAAAGGCTTCAGTACGAGCAACGCATGAACGACGAATAAACTTGTACTACCTAGATCGCAAGATGCGATCTAGGCAGCATGATGCTTACCCGGAAGAAACCCTTGAGACGAAGGAGTTGGCGATGCGCCTAGATTGATTTGTGGTGAACGATGATTGTTGTTTATTTCATAAACCCTAGATACATATTTATAGTCCAGGGGACTTGATAATTTAGGCGTGCACCTAACCGTGCACCGGTTAAACTCTATCTTTTAATCTAAGATACGATCTACTATATTACAGATACACGGGCAATCTAGCCCAAACTCTTCGTGCAAGGCCGCTTCAGAGATCTTCCACGTGTAATCTTCCAAGCCCATCTCCCTTACGGCCCATCTCCTGATTTGGCCAAAATCTGGTGATAACACATGCCCCCCTGGTTTTGGTAATGATAATTTCAAAACCACTCTGTTTTCCCTTCGAAGGGTCATGTCATGGCAGATCAGAACCGTCGCAGTATTCTTCATCATGATGACTTGCCTTCTCAACTTCTCTGCACGATTTGACGGTTTTGGCTCCACCTCCTCGGAAACTGCTCGAGCAATAAATCTCTATTCTATCCCCTTTTATTTACAGCATCGAACAGTTCACCTTTTCATCCCCCTGCTCCAAATTAGCCGTCAGCCAAAAAACCCTCTCCTTCCATAGCCATGTCGTCCTCTTCCTCCTCTTCCGTTTCTCTCCAATCCTCTTCCTCAAGCGGGTCGATCCCAGGGCACAACCAGATGGAGGCGTACAACAGGCGCGCTCCCAAGCATTGGGACGAGCGGGAGTGGGACTTCGATTTCGTGCCAGAGGGCCTACCCGAGGACCTCGTCTGGTCAGATGGGGCCATGCCCCTGACTGACGGGGAGGATGACCTCCGGTTCCTGATTGACGGAGCACTGGAGGCGGAGAGCGACGACGACGACCCTCCCTTCCGGGGTAAATTCACCTCCATCACCAAAGAAGAAAAAGAGGATGACGAAGACGAAGACATCTCCCCCGACACGAAGAAGGAACAGGAGGACAACACCTCCTCCGACGAACCGCCGCCAAAGCGCATCCGTGGCTGGACTTGGTCAGATGAGGACGATGATGATGATGAGGAAGAAGCCTCCGCTGAAGGTTACAGTAGCAGCAACGAGGGACTCGTCGACAGCAGCAATGACGGCAGCTACCCCAGCGACGGCGAAGACAGCAACAGCCCTTAGAGTAGGGACCTACTAGCATAGGATTAGCAGTAGCAATCTGTTCCTTTTTTGTTGAACAATCGGCTTCTCTTTGTAAGAAATCTTATTATCAATGAAAAACTTCCTTTGATCTTGCCGATGTCCTTTATGCTTATTTAGCCGATTTTTCCTCATCTAACTTTGTCGATTGTTAGCCTAATCAATGCTCAATGACCGATGGCAACGCATCGGTCTCTCACGATAATCTGCGAGACAGGCCAATTCAGTCATCCCTCCAAGTTAGCCAGCTCCGCTGATGACGATAGCACTTGGTACAGCCGATCGCAGCAGGCCGGCGATTTGGTCTTGAGCAGGCGTCTTTAAGAGAGCCCTGGAACTGTTGCTGAATCAGCTTGGACGCTGAAACTGATAACTCTGTAACAAAAGCACCACTCTTCAGAACAGTTGCGATGTAGAGCCAGTCGATTCCAACACAATCGGCTCTCCAGAGCAAAGATATTCCAGGGCGAGCTGCCCCCCGAGCCTCAGTTAAAGTGAGAACAGTGGCGGGGATGCACAGTTCAGTCCAAGGGCCCTGAACTCAGGCAAATTGAGACAGCTGCCACGCAGAGGTCTTAACCACGCCTACGAGCGCAGCTGGGAAAGTGGCCAACTTAGCCAGGCCGATGGTAGACGCACCAGAGCCAATCACCTCTCCTCCCTTGAAAGCCGATATATCTCTTCTGACAGTACTGCTGAACTGGCATAAAGGGTTGAAAATCCCCGACGAGAAGGTTCAGGCACCAGGATCGGCTCAATGCAGCTGAGGAAGCACTCATTGTTTACCCCCTCGAGGAAGCAGGAGGCCCCACAGCTGAACTGGACTTGGTGAAGATCCGCGCTTTGAACACACAGCAAGATCCTGTGTAGCTGCGTCTTGAACTAGAGTCGATGGCTGTGCATCGGCTTCGTTTCTTAGTTCTAAAGTCGATGTCCTTGCATCGGCTGTATATCGTGATTCTGATGATATTCTGATGATTTTTTTTTACTGGCCGATTTTTCTATTGGCCTCCAACATTTCACTGCACACATGTCCATCTGCATATGTTCATCTGATTAGGTGCCCCCCGAGCCGAATCTGTCAGGTATCTGCAGATATCGGCTCTGTAGATAGCCAAGGCACTGTATTTGCACGTCGGCTCTGGTAGGACCAATGTTAATTTTTCTTAACTCATCAGCCGACGTAAAACCGCTGCCCAGTAGATCAATGTTGAACACAAGCAGAATATGTGGTGAGGATAAATTTTGGCCGATTGCTGAATCGGCCTCCATATTGATCGAAGCGCTTAATGAAGGTTTTGTAATGTTCCTTCATAGATCTTTGGGGCCGATCCCAAGGATCGGCCTCGCCACGTTTGCTCATCGGTTTGTTCTTGCTACACGGTCAGGCCTGTGGATAGGACCAGCCTAACTCCGTTCTTTGTCAGGATGATGCGTTTGCAGTCGTCCAAATTGATGCCTGAGAGTGGTTCTTGGCCTGCTGTTTCCCAAACATTCATGTCAGCCGTTGAAATTTCAGCTGAGTCATCGGCCTGGACGACCTCTACCTCATCTCCATCCCACTGTATTACGCATTGGTGCATCGTGGAGGGAATGCAACAGTTGGCGTGGATCCAATCTCTTCCTAGCAGAACAGCATAGGTGCTCTTGCTATCGACGATGAAGAACGTCGTAGGGATGGTTTTCCTTCCTACGGTCAGATCCACATTCAGAACACCTTGTGCGTCAGACGCTTGGCCGTTGAAATCGCTCAATGTCACGTTGGTCTTGATCAGATCCGAGCTAGAGCGTCCCAACCGACGTAGCATAGAGTATGGCATAATGTTGACTGCCGCTCCGGTGTCTACCAGCATCTTGTTGACAGGCCTCCCATCGATATAACCTCGCAAGTACAGGGCCTTCAGATGTCTGTAGCTTCTTTCTCGTGGCTTCTCAAAGATAACTGGCCGTGGGCCGCAGTCAAGTTGTGCCACAGGTGCCTCGTCTAATCCTGGAGCGCACTGAACTCCGTAGGAAGGATGAACACCATGTTTGTGCCAGCCGATGTCTCATCATCGGCTTTCCTTTGCTTGGGGCGCCACACCATTTTTTGTGGTCGACCCTCTTCATCCAGGGTTCGCTGAATTTTCGCGGCCAGATCAGGCCGCGCCTTCCTTAGCGTGTGCAGGTACAACCTTTCGGCTTCTTCCAAGCCGCGCAGCCGCTGAACCCTACGCTTTTGGGAACGGCTGAGTCCATCAGGGCACCACCTTGGCCGGTGGTACCTGTCTTCTTCTTCTTCATCGTCTTCCAAATCCTCGAGATCTTCTACCCGAGGGGACTCAGCGTGTTTGCTTCGAGGTGGGAGAGGCCCTAAGCGTTGGAACACGGACACGTTAGCTGCCTACTTCTTCTTCTGGTTACATTCTGGGCAATTGCCGATTGTAGGCAATCGGCTCATTCCTGAATCCCAGCAGTGTCTGAAGAAGGGGCAGTCCCAGTGCCTATCCTCGTCGTCTTGCTTCCTCGATTCCTCCTTGGCACGGCGCTCGTACTCCTCCTCATAGCGATCATGCCGACGATGTCTCCTGGCGTCCCTAGCTAGACGGTCTCTATCATCATCGTCGCTGGATCGTCGGCGTTGGCTGTATTGACTCACATACTTATTGAGGAGGTGATCAGAGAGGGGTCGCTGATATCTCACATTCCTTACTTCTCCCTCTGTGATGTAGCGCTTGCCATCGTGGCGGAGCCGATCGCGTGGAGCGGCCTCCTCTGTGTCCTTGCTACGAGAGCAGCTGCCCTCGTCTCCGTCCTTGCCAGCGTGGTGTCCAGGTCCTACCATGTTGATGCTGAACGAGGATCCTGGCTGGCAACCTTCAGGGTAAGTGCACTCCACCATGTTAACGGCGGGGAAGGGGTGGGTGTCGACTTTCATGGCGTACTGGTTAAAAATCAGACGTCCTTGTTCTATCGCCATTTGGATCTGCTGAACCCTCTGGGCGGACCTGGTGGCTTAACCCATTTGCAGGACACGGGGGTTGCCCCCCGAGTCCATTCAGCCACTGCTACCTCTTGATCTCCCGCAGAACCTTCGTCTTCATCTGCCTCAACCAGGACTACCGCACGCTTGAATTTGTCCTGGTACAAGTCCGGGTGGCGCTGTTCATATGCCGACAGTTTCTGAACCATGTGCGCCAGTGAAGGGTAGTCTGCTTGGGAGGCCATGTCCTTGATTGGTGATGCAAGGCCCACCACTGCCAACTCGACTGCTTCTTTTTCAGTCACACGAGCCGAATAACATCGGTTCCTTAGATTTCTGAAGCGCTGGACGTACTCTGCCACGGTTTCTCCACGCTTCTGACGTATTTGAGCTAGATCGGCAACGCCGGCCTCGGAAGCTTCTGAGTGAAACTGCATGTGGAACTGTTCCTCCAACTGCTTCCAAGTCCGGATTGAGTCCGGTGGCAACGAAGTGTACCACCCGAAAGCCGATCCCGTGAGGGACTGTGCGAAGAACCTCACGCGTAGTGGATCCGATGCTGAGGCCGTTCCTAGCTGTGCCAAATATCGGCTCACATGCTCGATGGAGCTGGAACCATCTGATCCATTGAATTTGGAGAAATCAGGGAGCTGATATTTGGGTGGTAGCGGGACCAACTCATACTCGTCGGGGTACGGCTTGGAATAGCCGATTGTCCTCCTTTTCGGCACCATGCCGAACTGGTCTCTCAGGATCGTACTGATTTGATCCGCGGTGCTGGCTGCAGGAGTCGAACTCTGAAGATTCACCGGAGTGGCATACTTAGCCAGCCATGCTTGCTTTTCCAGCTCTGAGCCAACTGCAGGAGCTGCGCTCTGGAGGTTTGTTGGAGTGGCGTACTTAGCTAGCCACGTCTGCTTCTCAAGATCTGTCGCTGAAGTTCCTCCTGCTTTCCCAGAAGTCCCTGCTGTTGCGGCCTGGTTTGTGAGCACCCAGTTACCGCAGTCTGGCACGTATGTGCACATGTACCCGTGAGGGATCTCCTTAGGCGCCTCATGCAAGAACTGGCAGTCACTAGGGTCACCGCCGATCTTGTAGACGACGAATGCCGGTGAATTCGGCACTTCTGGTGCTGCCAACGCAAATGGCAGCGGTGGACGGGACTGGAGTGGCATCTCTCCTTGGTGTGTCCCGAGAGCTGGTCCTGACGGAGAGTACTGGTGCCTCATGATCTCCTGGATCACCCGAAGAGCAACACGCTCCAAAGTGTTCACCAGGTTCTTAGAGTGGCGGTGCAGCGAGTGAGCCACCAGGTAGTTAATCTCCTGACGCAGGGACCTGGTGCGTTCTTCTGACGGGGCGGACAGGTCTATTCCATCGAGCGCACCATCAGGCGAGAACCCTTTCCACCTGATGCCATGTGAACGGGTCCTGTGAAAAGAGCCGATGAGGTCGGCTTCGAGGATAGCTTTGACCTCGTCATACTTCTTCTTGAGCTCGTCGGTCAGATCCTCGTACGTGACTGGAGTGCCGTCCGCCATCTCAGATGTAGATGGCGATGTGGTTGATGTCGAAGATTGTCCCACCGGGCGTGCCAGAATGTGTTGCGGTCAGAAACCCACCGGCGAGCAGGGACGGGCAACACAGTAGAGCCGGGAACAACTTAGGGCTGCGGCTGGCCCTGGTCCCTCCGAGCGACGGCCCGCAAAGACTCCGGCACGCACGTCCGATGCTGGTGCAAGGGCGTGCCACCTGACCTATACCTGGTCAGGAAGGTGATGGAGATGCCTCGCTTAGTTTCCTGCATGGCATACACGTAAACATTAAATACGAGCCTCGATCGACTCTCAGGTTATCCTGTGAATCGGCTCAAGGAGCCGATCCACCCATGATTCGCACGAGGTGTACGAATATATGGTGGTCCTGCTTGATCAAGATGAAGCTAAAACGATCTACGACGATTTAGGGTTTTCACCGCATAATCGGAACGTCCTACTCACGATTGGGCCTCGCGGCCGCGCACGGTGATCGTAAGCCGATCCTAGACAAGGCCTAAAAACCAACACGAGGTTGATCCTCGGAACATCCTGTCTAGGGCTAGAAAACTACACCCTACACGTCGCTGGATCCTCCAACCCTTTGTAAGGCCTAACTATGCAGATATTAAACTAATCCTTGAAGAACAAGGAGCAATCATAACGGATCGGATCTACTAAATAATGATCAAGCGGGGTGCCGCCCCTACACCTAAGATAGGTGTAAGGGCGGCTAGATGTCTAAGGGTTGCACTACGATAGCATATGATACGAAGAACAATGCTAACCCTAACACATCTAAGATAACTACGTTGCTCGCCATCAAAAAGGCTTCAGTATGAGCAACGCATGAACGACGAATAAACTTGTACTGCCTAGATCACAAGATGCGATCTAGGCAGCATGATGCTTACCCGGAAGAAACCCTCGAGACGAAGGAGTTGGCGATGCGCCTAGATTGATTTGTGGTGAACGATGATTGTTGTTTATTTCATAAACCCTAGATACATATTTATAGTCCAGGGGACTTGATAATTTAGACGTGCACCTAACCGTGCACGGGTTAAACTCTATCTTTTAATCTAAGATACGATCTACTATATTACAGATACACGGGCAATCTAGCCCAAACTCTTCGTGCAAGGCCGCTTCAGAGATCTTCCACGTGTAATCTTCCAAGCCCATCTCCCTTACGGCCCATCTCCTGATTTGGCCAAAATCTGGTGATAACAGACGGCTCAGATGTTTCCAATATTTGACATCAAACATTTTTGATGATGTACGGACTCGTATATAATAGCAAAGATACATAAACTACACACACATCTACACATATACACAAACAAGCGTTAAGTGGGTTGATATGATACTAATATCAATAAGAACTTTAGTAGTACAAGAGTAGCTTAATCAAATAGAACTCAAAAGTGAGAACCAACCTATGGTTGGATGGTTAGGAGGGTAGTGGCACCCCCAGCCCACCAGAGTTCAAATCCCAGATTTGACACTTTGGTGTCTCATAAAGGCGGAATATTCTTCAGTGGGAGGCGACGTTCCCGTCGACAGCGAGACGCCTGTGGTGACTTCGTCAATCTCATGACCCGCCGGATCAGTTCTTCGATGCAGTATCTTGGAGGTGCTCATAGGGGTAGGGTGTGCGTGCGTGCGTTCATAGGGGTGAGTGTGTGCGCGTATGTATGAGCGCCTTTGATTGTACTGTGTTTCGCAAAACAAAAACAAAAAATAGAACTCAAAAGTTTATCATGCTTGGGTTGGAGGAGTTTGAGGATGGGTGACCTAGCGGGAAGTTGTCATTTCAATATGATATGAGATATGTTCAAAGAGTTACTACGTGTTCAAAAAAATCTAATATTTAGTTTTTTCCAGATTATTTCATTTTTTATTTTTTCTGATTTTTTTTTATTTTTTGAATTTTTAGAGAATTCTGTGGAGCATATCATGGATATGCGCCACAGAAATGTGAGAATTCTGTGGGGCATATAGATATGCGCCACATAAATAAAATTTAGTAGCGTTACTTCTGTGCGCCACATAATTCCAAAACCGTGTGCCACAGATATGCAATTTCCTAGTAGTGAAGATTTGGCAGCGCCCCATCTATCCAAGGGTTCTAAAAGGTTAAGAATTACATTCTTTCATCTGTCATTGCTAGTTTAGCTCATTTCATGATCTAGAAGTAGAGTGATTTGTGGTTTTTAGTGTGGGAGTTTATTTGAGCTATATGCAATTTGAGATCAAATTAATTTCTTAGTTTGCATGTGCGTAGATGTGGAGTAGAATAACTTTGATAGCCATGTAGTTGGTTTTTTTTATTCATGTGTTGTATGTATGAGGCATGTTCTTGCTTATTGCAATGGCCGATGACTATACTTTGGCCCCATCTAATGAGAAATGGTGTCATACGCCTTGGAAGAGGTAGTATGTGTTGATAAAATTCATGTGTCATAGTTTAATTATGTATTTGATTCCTATTGTTTTTTGTTAGTAGTATATTGCATAAGAAAGACACAAAGAACCCCACGTTATTTAGAAGTTACAATCGACTTCTGCATCGTGAACGCGTTTAGGGTATTGGGGAATGGAACTAACTTTAGCATCGTGATGGTGTTCCTATTGTCTCTCTAGCTAACTAGCTACTCGACCGAGACAAATTAATTAATCTGGCCACTATTCTACTTTGGTTTTGATGTGATGAACTTGTATTAATTTGGCCACTTCTCTATTCTTGATGTTTTGTAATGGTTTTTGATATACTTATATAATGTAGATAAACCAACAATGGATGTACGATGACCGACGCTCTTTCAATTTCATTATTGTCCTGCATTATTTTATCGGTGTGGCTAAGGCAAACAAGCGGAATGGTTTTATTTGTTGTCCATGTGGTGTCTGTAAGAATAAGAATGATTACTCTTCCTCAAAAATCCTTCACATCCACCTATTACGGTTCGATTTCATGCCCGATTATAGTTGTTGAACCAAACATGGATAAAGAGGGGTTATAATGGAAGACTATGAAAAAGAAGAGGATGATGACAACTATCGTAGGCTCCCTGAATATGGTGATACTGCAATGGGGGAAGTTGAAGAAGAGGTATCAGATGAGCCGGCTGATGATCTTCGTCGGGCCATTATTGATGCACAGAGAGACTGCAAAAGTGAAAAGGATAAGTTGAAGTTGGAGCGCATGTTAGTGGATCACAAAAAATTATTGTACCCAAATTACGAAGATGGCAACAAAAAATTGGGTAGCATAATGGAATTGCAGCAATGGAAGGCAGAGAATGATGTATCTGAAAAGAGATTTGGGAAGTTACTGAAAATGATAAAGAGATGCTTAGGATAACGAATTGTCCGCCAGTACATCATAATAATAAAGGTTGTCTGCCCTCTAGGATTAGAGGTGTAGAAGATACATGCATGTCTGATGTATGTAAAATGCATACATGAATTTTGTACTTTATTAACACATATACCCACATATTTGCAACATATGTGATGTTATTTTCATGTTTTATATTAATTTATGGGGATTTAGCAATGATCCTCTTTATTTGAATTATAACTCTAGAAAATAGGAAAACCCTATTTTCTTATTTTGTACTTTTAGAGACTTATATGGAGTCAAATTGAGCTAGCATTTTAGAGACGTCATTTTTTCATCAAGAGAAGCACTTGTCATGAGAGGAGCCTGGAGGCCCAAAAGAGACCAGGTGGCCACCCAATGTCTTTCCCCCCTCGGTCGTCTGATTCACTTCAATCTTGCGCTCACATACTTCTTTCCACTAGTAGTAAAAAGCCTACTGTCGGCGTGTCAAATCGGCTACCAATCGCGGGTGGCGGCCCGAGACTGGTACCTCATCACTGGTACGAACTACTAGTCGCGTGCCCTACCGGCACACGGCTAGTATTCCCAGTACCGGTCACGTGCAGCCGGGGCACGTGCCACTAAGGTTACTGGCAGTGAACCATACGGCACACGACTAGTATCCCGCATGCTGCGGGTACCTATTTCTTTTGGCATTTCCCCCTTGTTTACACATATATATAATATGCAAACATATATAAGATCAACCGGCAGTCAGCAGCAGATACACAGGTATGTTATAACCAAGTGACCAAATCATTAATTACACTTCAAAGCCAAGCAAGTGATAAAGTCATTACATTGAGCATAATAGATCAAATCATTACACTACAAGCCTAGCAAGCTAGTGACCAAGTCATTATATACATTGAGCATAATAGCCAAGTGACCAAATCAATCCTCCGGCTCCGGCTACATGGGTGGGTAATGAACAACGACCCCGTCAGAATTTCTTGGGTCGTGGAACTCACCGTGAGATGACGAGGAGGCGTCCCGCTGTTTGTAGTGGAAGCTGTCCCCATATAAATTATCCAATTACAAATAACACTTATTCCATGGCTCCATCCTGTAGCAATCTATCATCTCCTTCCAACTACGCCCATGAAAATAGGTTCCGTTCGCCTCATTAGTGACTTCAACAACCAAGGTGCTCAGCCAGAACATTTTCTGGCACCGTGGCATTGCTGCGTATGAAGCACAAGGTGACTGCAATAACTTTTCTGGCACTGTCATCATCTTTATCTTCATCACCAACTTTGTTCAAACACCTTAGCTTGGGGAGGTTGCACCACTATGAACTCTTCCTTCTCTTTTATATTTTGCAAAGTATTTTATTTGTCTTATTTTTAGTCTTTTCTTTCTAGTTCTCGTTAAAACACAAAAATCCATAAAAATGTAAAATGTAAAATATAAAAAATACTCATGGTATGGCTACTTGTCTAGACGAAAAATGACACTTTGGAAAAGTATTATAAAAAAGCTATGATATCTATGAAATATAAAGAATCATGTGAAGGGAAAAGACTAAAAAGTTTCTTAAGGCTTCTAAATAAAGTTGCTATTGAGTTTCTTGCACATTATGAAAGGACTTGTAACTTTTGGGGTGGTGAACACTATGACTTCCAATGTAGATCCCATGAACAACATACAATTGCCACCTATCATACTCGTAGTTATGTTCATTTAGGGATGGAGGAAGTAGAAAAAAATTTGAGCTTTATGTCATTCTATGAATTAAAGACATTCCTTGATGATGTCTATGACGCTACTAGTGTGACTCATACATGTGATTTTGAGGTCACTCTTATCCTTGATTTATTTGCATAGACAACTTTTCTGATAATATGTAATATCCCAGGTATTGGGGTTACAGAAATAGGGTAAATAGAGTTGTGCATTGCATTCATGCATAGAAAATCTGGGGAATTTTCGCGCTTTAAAGTAAAACAGTCACAGTAACTGAAGTTTCACTTGACCTTGGTGGAATTGAAGTAGCTCATCAAGTCAAGCGCTATAAACCTCAATGTGACTTTGCTAAAACTTTGTTTTGGGTAGAGGTAGTTTGAACTAAGGGGTTAGATCAAATGGAACTAATAATCAACACAACAACATTTTACTTAATGATCAATTGCTTGATCTTATAAAAGATTATAATATGATAATCCTTGCCACAATATATGAACATCCATTTAATGGGAAATCAAGTAACAATCATTGGAGTAACTATTCCTAACTTATCTTTTCCATGTCTTAAACCAATCCTTGATTCTACCATGAACCTCATGGTATTCATTCTACTATATTCCTGGAAACAAGATAAGGAGATTCAACTTAAGAAATATATATTCTTCTCTATTCCAAATAGTTTTACATCAAACCTAGAGAGGTGAGAGTTCTATTATAATTATTAGAGAAGTAATAACAAACCTTGAGCTAAACCTTGGATATACATCCAAGTATTCAAATCATCATCTTTAGGAGAAACCCTAGGATATTATTGAAGACATTTCCTAGAGAGAGAACCCATTTATGTTAACCATAGATTTTGGTGACCACATCATTATCTTTGGAGAATAACCTTAGGTTAGCATTGAAGTCCTTTCCAAATGAGAGAGTCCATTCATATCAATCCTAGCTTTACCTAATTAAGAATACAGGACAACCTGTGAACTAAAAGTATTAGGAGATTAACCATTACATCTTGGAGTGGTGAGACAACCTAGTATCACATGGAATAATAACATATCCATGAATTGATAAAGTAAGGAGGAGATTAATTCAACCAAGATAGCCAAGTGGAGTTTAGACTAGATACCTATTGAGATATGGTGAGTACACCATAAACTCTAGGATAAACCATTCCTTTGTAAGAAAGCCCCAAGCTATGGTGTTACACTTAAGTAGTTAAGGAAACAATTGAATATGAGGGAGATAACTACCCATATACCCAGATGATGATATCATCATTGATTAAGTAGAACCCTAACATAATATCTCAGGCATTCTCCTGGGATATAAACTAAAGAGACAATCATAGTAGACCCATACAAGAAGGTAAATTAGAAGTGCTATTCCTTGATTGATCTAGACAATGCTTGATCATGGAAGTGAGAACCCATTTAATGAGAGATCCCTAGGAATCCAAACCTTGATCATTATAAATAAGTGATGATCATAAACCCTAAGAACTTGAGGTAAAAATGTTAAGAACAAGATGATCATGCCTAATCCATGATCATGCTCTTGAGGTATTGAGGATAAACCCTAAAAGGATAAGTAGATATCCTTCACCACATGAAATCATAGGGAGGTAATTAATAAGCAACCCTAAACTTATACTCCAACATTAACTTGTGAACCACTTGGTGATCATAAGTAGAATCCTACCATATCCATACTTCAGAAATTAAACAACCCAAGAAAAACTTTAGAGTAAAACTCTATACTTTACATGAAGAGAAACTATTCATCATTAGAACCAAAGTTAACTATAAAAAGAACCATATCTACTTTTGTTACTTAAACAATAGATTAAGGATACAATAGAAATCTAGTGGAAAAAGATAAAACCATTTCTCAAGTCCTTAGTAACTAAAGGAGAACATCAACTATTAAGTAAATGATCACCTTATAATGGATAGGGGAGACTAAACCTAGTTGGTGTATCATTTGGGTGATCCACAACTAAAACCTAAGCCCATAAAGTTCCAAAACCTTAGCCAATAGATGAGAACATAAAATTATAAGAAAGTGACCACATTATCAAATAAGAAATTAAGTAATATGGTCCACTCCAAGTTGTTTTCTTATAAAAGTAATACAGATAAATACCATTATAAATTAATAAGAGACCTTATAAACCTTAATAAAATATTCCTAGAACTAAGAGAGTGGTGGATTGAATTATCACCATAAAGAAACCTATCTGAAAAGTTAGCCATATTCTAAAATGCAAGTGAATAACCAATATGGTTAAACACATAATCCAACCCTACTCATATTTCTACCATAAACAAGGGGGTAATTTCAAATAATTTAAACAGAATTGATCTCACAAGAATATGGAACTTAAAATGAATACATAAATTCATGTTTATTTAATACTTTGAATAACCACAAGTATGCAATCTAATCAAATATAAAATAATTGTCTCAAATAGAAAAGTAGTGGAATCATCATTGCACTACATATTAACATCATAAGGAATCTGCAAGATATAAACAGGATTCAAATTTGAATTGAAAAACAGTATTCAAAATAGAAAATATAAAAAACAGAAAAGAAAAGAGAGGAGAAGAGGCTTACCAGACCCTAACTGGTTGAGCAGCCCGTGATGAAGCCCAGCAATCAAGCCCACCAAGCAGCCGCAGCCTCAGCCCAGCACAACCCATCGCGGCCCAAATAACCTTTCGAGTGGATTTAGACGAAGGAGCCGTCGTCGTCTTCGTCTCCGTCCCTGGACGCGCGGGAGCTTGCCACCGCGACGAGGTGAGCCACGTCCCGCAGTCGCTGTCGACATGGTAGACCTCCAGCACACGCCGGGAATCATATAAATGGCGAGGACACCTCAATTTTCCCTCTCTTCGTCTCGTTTGTGCCAAAAATCCGAAACCCTAGCTCGCCGGTGACCCTCTCGCCCCACCATTTCTGACCACCCCTGAGCCAACCGATAGGCCCAGGAGGAGCGCCTCGACGTCCTCATCATTCTGGTGGAGTACCGCGTCCAGGGGAGCTCTGGGGAGGAGGAAATCGACCGTTCCCTTCCGCAGTTCTGCGAGGGAAACGACGACCACGTCGTCGCCTCCGTCCACGATTCACTCCGGCGACCATCTAGGATGAATAAGGGTGAGCGTCCGCGTCTCACAACCTACTATTGCATCCTAATTCGCACCGTAGGCCGCTGTCGCCGTCGCTCGCCGGAAACCGTCGCAGTCCATGGCCACCGGCAAGGTTCCGGTGACCATTTCTGGGCGGCGCCGCCACCGTCCGCTTCGTCTTTGCGCTCTGGTTCGAACGGAACCAACCGCTCATCCTCGCGCGCGCTGTAGCGCCGTAGTCATCCTCAATCGACCGCCGGCAGTGAGCTCCAGCGCCTGGTCATCGATTTTGACCCCGGTCAATGACCGCGTGGCGTGTGACGTGGCTAGGACCCCACCACCATGGATCGTGGGTGTATCCTGGCCGGGTAGCTTTAGCAATTATTATTTTTATTTTGAATCCAGAAAAGATCTGCAACTTTGAAATAATTTAGAAAATTATTTATAGCTCAGAAAAATATAAATAAGATATCAAAATTCTTAGAAAAGTAAACTCTATCCAATAAAAATATAAAATGAAATTTTTATTTTTAATAAAAATTCAATTATTTAATACTTGTTATTTAAGCTTTTTATTTTAAATTCTTAATACAATTAAAATTCAGAAATTAGGAAAATTATCCAAATTAAATAAAAACCAATAAATAAATAAAGAAAAACATGAAATCTAATTTTCTTTATTTATTATTTGTTAAATCTTAATTAGAGAGATTTAAACCCTAATTAATAATTACCTAATTATTAATTATTTAAAAATAATAAAATGCCAATTTCAATATTATTTTTATTTCCAAGTTACCAATAACTTCAACTTTACCATGAAGTTATTAATCATAGAACCATAGGGTAAATAGCAAACCCTAATTCATTATGAAAAGATGTGACAACCTTATCATTTCATGTGAAACCTAAAACCCTAATACCCTTAGGCAACCTAGCTCCATTCATTCATATGAACCCTAAATTGCTCCTAACCTAAACCCTAGGTTAGAGCATGTGATCATTGTACCTTATTACAAATCAGGGAACTATAGTAGCAACTAAATACTTGTCTTGGACACATAAAATGTAGAAGACCTATCACTAATATATGAGTATTCCATGTGTTCATCCTCTTCAGACATAAATGATCAAATAAGGGCAACCAAATGCAAACCCTAACTCCTATCTTTAGAGATATCAATTTTAATTAACCATGCTTAGCATCACACCATTGTGATGAAAACCAATAGCACATAGGCTCAATAATTATCATTACATAACCAAGTCCACTGAACACTACAAATACTTCATAATTATGAACTATCCTATTTAGGGGCCAATTATTCCTTCCTTAGTAAATCAAATAGCAAAACCTAGACCACCTCAACCTTAATTGTTATACTTCTTATTAATTAAGAAGTATGTTCTTCAAAAGTTATTCTTTGGAAGAAAATAAGGAATCATCATCAACCCTGCTTATAAGGACCTATAAACCCTAGCCAGCTATCACCAACAAGGTATACCACCTTGATAGCAACTATTGATAATTCATATGTTTAAGCTTAACTCAACAATACAAGCCTAGTAGCTGATGAATCCAACTATGTTGTGATCCATATAATACTTACTCCAGAAACCAATTAAAACCATAGACAACCATAGAACTCCACAGCCTTATTATCATACTTGTTCCTCATTAAAGAACATGTTCTTCCAAAGTTATTCTTTTGAAGTAAATGATAAGCAATCATTAACCATGCCATATAGTACTAAAACTGACCACTGTTTTTTTTACTTGTTAACATTATGCCAATAATCATTCTCTTTGTGCTCAATTGATTATTATGCTTTATTATCTACCTGTTTATAATACCAAGTAATCACACCTGAATAAGAACCCTGTATGTGCATCACTCTAAAAGTACAACACACCCTAAACCAATCATTACCACTCACTAATCCTAAATCATCGGGGTCAGGACACGCTTAGAACGATTGCATCTCATACTTATGCATTATTGCATCCTTGCCAATCTTTTAAACATCGTCCTTACCGGACGATGATGCTATTTCAGAATTTGGAGTTATTGCGCATCGAAGACCTTGTCTGCATAATCTTGCAGTCAAGAAAGGCAAGTTCATCACTTGCTCATGCCATTTGAATATTTTTACCAAATTACTTGCAAAGTACTATTATTATCACTATTGCATAAAAACCAAAACCACTACTTTCATAACTATGAATATGACTATGTGGTGGGCAATGGAACCATGGATTGTGTTGATATGGTGGAGGTTCCATTGCACGGGTTTATATCCATCTAGGATTAAACAACAAATGTCGCTAGTGATTCTTGTTCCGTAATACCCGTGTTAACCATAAGATCTGGAGTGGGACGGAGTAGTCAAAAGCGTTTCCACCTCTCGTACATCAACGGATGCGCTTACCGTAGACACTTGACCCAGGTTGGGCAAGCGGTGGGGTGGGGATCCCATTCTAATTCCCCACGGTAAGTGGTCTATGATGGGTTGCAGCTACCGGCGAAGGAGTTTGGTTAACGAGTCCCAAACTGTTGTCGTGGTCGGGGTCCATCCTTAAGTGGTATAAGAGGACCGACGAGGACCCAGGGTCGGGGTATGCAACAAAGGGTGGGTGTGCGAGGTAGCGGAGGAACATGATTGGCTAGATCTTATACCGGGCCTCACACCAAAGGAAGTGTGGACGAGAACTTAAGCTCGGTTGGCACCAAGGATAAGATCTCTTATGGGTAAAGCAACACACCTCTGCAGAGTGTAAAGAACCGTGACCTGTCACTCCCTGTTCCGGGATATGGAACTGCGAACGCGGCCGGAAAGGAGCTCCATGAAGTTCTAGTAAACCGGTGAAGGCTGACGGACATAGTTCTTCTGAATAAAAGCAACCTTTGAAGAAATGATTATGAAAACCTGCATTGGTATTAGACTTTCTGGTCTAATGCTGTAGCTAGTGCATTAAACACCTCTTTCCTTTAATGAACTTGTTGAGTACGCTCGTACTCATCCCACTCTTAAATCCCCTGCTTAGATATGGAGGCCACGATGGAGGATCTACAGTGCAACTCGAAGACCGAGGAGTCAACAACTACTTCAAGAGACAGGACCATTTTAGAGGAGTCAGAGACCACGTCCAACAAGGAGAAAACCTAGTTTAGCCATAGAAGGGAACTAGCTTCCTAAACCTAGCTCCTATTTAGCTAGAGTCTATTCTTAGCCTCTGTAGCTAGTTAAATACTCTACAAATAGAGTCCGTGATAAGACTAGGCTACGAGTCGTTCTTCTGGAGTTATTTGCAGATTTACCTCATTGTAAAGTAGGAGGCTGTGCTGATCTTATGTAACAGAGTCTGTATGTAATTCTATAGACATGCCTTGGACCCGCATATGTTTCTGTTGTACCACTCTGAGCGATATAATACTAGTGGAACGGTGTTTCATTGGTGTTATATCAGACTTACATACTACACCATGCAGTGGTATGCCGGGTCACCACAGTTGGTATCAGAGCAAATGCTTTGACCCTAGGATTAAAACCTTTAAAGGAGACCTATAGGATTGGTGGTGTCTATAGGAAGTTTTCCTAGGTAAACCAAATACTTCTTATGACTTGAGATGGATATTCACTTGAGAATAATCCTGACACACTCGAGTCAACATTTCTTACCTAGCTTACCAAGATAAAGTAAAGTTAGTCAGCTAATCCCAAATATGTAGTATACCATTAAGTCTTTAAAACAATAGATAAGTAGATCACAGTTGGTATACAATACATGTTAGTCCAAAGAGAGGATACAACCATAAGGAAGATATCCTATTGGAAGATGTGTACCAACACATGTTATAGTTAAGTAAGAATTATTCAGACATGTAATAGGAGTAAATCAAGTGATAGAGATAGTTAAGAAATCCTAATTGAAGATGTAGATCAAGTTAAGTAATGTGTAATTAAAATTATTTAGACATGTGAAACAATTGATAGTAAGTGATAACTCTGAGTTATATGAGGTAGTATACCATGATGAGTCAACCATGGGAGGTAAGGAAGAGAGATAGGAATAAAATATGCCTACTTACATGGTAGAGATAGAAATCATATATGATTCACCTGAGAATCATTATGTGATGGACTAGAACCTCATAATTAATTAAGAGGAGTACAATAAGAAGCCAAGTGCAAAACAATAGTGCAAGAGTTGTGTTCCAAAACCATGGGAACTGTGTCAAGTACACCAGAACCCTAGTTATAGGGTAAGAACCTATGGAAGTATATGAGCTATATTTCCATAGTTATGTGTTTAGTAATGTTAGAACCTAGACATATCATGTGAGATAGTCCTCAATAAAATGAAGGTTAAGTAGTACTTACAAGGAAAATTAGGTTAACCTTAACCATCCCAAACCACTTTGTGTCAAGTTTATCTCATTGCAATTGTGCAATTAAGGTAAATGTTGAGACAAATAGTAGAAACCCATATATTCGTGCTAAGTATCACGATATAAACCTATCTTATGTGGTGTTATATACTACACATCAGAGCCTGATGTTTAGAGATGTCTTACTCAACTATTATATTCAGGCTTATGATGGTGTGTACTATAAACACAAAGCTGTATCTTCTTGGATTTTATTGGATTTTCATTGTTTGACTAGATCTATACATAAAGTTTGACTTTGGTATGCAAATGCATGTTGCTATATCAAGTTCTTACTTAAAGTTATAGATCTAGAGGGTAATGGTATTCGTGTGAGGAAGTGACGAATTTTGTATATTTTGAAGACATGATGAAGGTTCAACAGATAAAGGAAACAAAGTTGTGGGAAGTAACCACAATACTCTGAAGGAAGTACTAATCAACATCCATGCTTTACCTCAACAGAGGAGTACTTTAGTACATGAGAAGCATGAAGGTGAGAAATATAATGATTATGGTGAAGCTGAAGCAGATCCATAGTCAACATAGAAGAGCGAATGCATGGGAAATCACTTAGGATACTATAATCATAGTGTCAGCTAGTGGTTTTCTTGCAAAATAAACCCTGAATGAAGGAAGATGATATCTGAAACCATAGCAGATATAAGAAGACCATAGTTGATATCAGAAGACCACAATTGGTATAATATCAATACTGCGAGATAAAGTAGAAGATGTCTCGTCCAGTTGATCAGAACCTATAATAGAATCCATTTTTTTTTAGATATCAAATAGCCACAGTTGGTATAATAACCACAGTTGGTATCAGTTGGTATTACAAATAGTCCACAATTGAGTGGATGCACCACATATATTCTTTGCAAAACCTTAGAAGGAGCACAAACCATAAGTTTGACCCAGACCAATATTCCAACCATAAGTCCTATAGTTGGAAGAAAAGGAGTTGAAAACCATAGAAAACTCTAAGGGGTAGAGTAAAAATCAAGTTGGATGTACAATGACTCAATACTTGGAATAAAATAGAAGAAGAAGGTCTGAACTGAGAGGAAGTTCTATCTTATTTTCATAAGATTGTTGGACATTACTTGCAGAAGGATGTCAGACCAGAAGCCGAGGTTCATACCTCGAGGACGTAAGAAGTTGATTAAAACTTGAGCGAGTAAGTAATATCTACTCAGAAGTACTTAAGCTCAAGTAAGTCAAAGATAAAGAAGTTGGACGAAGGAAATGTCAGAGACCAAATACAGCTCAAGAAGGCCAAAGACCAAAAGAGTTTGACTATACCAAAACTTAAGTCCATTTGAATGATTCCTTTCATGGAACCTAAATAACCCAAAATAGTTATAGGTATCAACTATAAACCATGATTGGATGGACTAAATGAGTCTAATCCATTCTTAAGGAAATAAACCATCATTACCATTTCCATGTTAAGTACCTACCAAGTACCATTACTGCACTTTTGGTAGTAAGGGAAAACAAAGACCTATTTTTTTCAAATAGGAGATTGTTATCCAATTAGTCCTCAATTAAGACCGTCAGGACCATAAGAAGTCCTAATCATTGAATATTCAATGAGAAAGGAAACAAGATTATAATAGTTGGAAGAAATCAAGGAATCAAAGTAAGAGCCATGGTTCAGAGACAGGTATTATTAGATTCCCGGAAGAAAATCATAGAACTGGAGTTAGAAACTAATGTTCGGAGACAAACCCTAATGGATTCCAGGAAGAATCTGGACAAGGGATATATTCAATTATATCCAGTAAGATCAATATGGAGTTCGAGAAAAGTTGTAGTCTGCACAAGTCAGATCCACACTCCGAAACGTGAGGGATATCAAACTTCGAGGACGAAGTTTAGTTTAAGGGGTAGAGACTGTAATATCCCAGGTATTGGGGTTACAGAAATAGGGTAAATAGAGTTGTGCATTGCATTCATGCATAGAAAATCTGGGGAATTTTCGCGCTTTAAAGTAAAACAGTCACAGTAACTGAAGTTTCACTTGACCTTGGTGGAATTGAAGTAGCTCATCAAGTCAAGCGCTATAAACCTCAATGTGACTTTGCTAAAACTTTGTTTTGGGTAGAGATAGTTTGAACTAAGGGGTTAGATCAAATGGAACTAATAATCAACACAACAACATTTTACTTAATGATCAATTGCTTGATCTTATAAAAGATTATAATATGATAATCCTTGCCACAATATATGAACATCCATTTAATGGGAAATCAAGTAACAATCATTGGAGTAACTATTCCTAACTTATCTTTTCCATGTCTTAAACCAATCCTTGATTCTACCATGAACCTCATGGTATTCATTCTACTATATTCCTGGAAACAAGATAAGGAGATTCAACTTAAGAAATATATATTCTTCTCTATTCCAAATAGTTTTACATCAAACCTAGAGAGGTGAGAGTTCTATTATAATTATTAGAGAAGTAATAACAAACCTTGAGCTAAACCTTGGATATACATCCAAGTATTCAAATCATCATCTTTAGGAGAAACCCTAGGATATTATTGAAGACATTTCCTAGAGAGAGAACCCATTTATGTTAACCATAGATTTTGGTGACCACATCATTATCTTTGGAGAATAACCTTAGGTTAGCATTGAAGTCCTTTCCAAATGAGAGAGTCCATTCATATCAATCCTAGCTTTACCTAATTAAGAATACAGGACAACCTGTGAACTAAAAGTATTAGGAGATTAACCATTACATCTTGGAGTGGTGAGACAACCTAGTATCACATGGAATAATAACATATCCATGAATTGATAAAGTAAGGAGGAGATTAATTCAACCAAGATAGCCAAGTGGAGTTTAGACTAGATACCTATTGAGATATGGTGAGTACACCATAAACTCTAGGATAAACCATTCCTTTGTAAGAAAGCCCCAAGCTATGGTGTTACACTTAAGTAGTTAAGGAAACAATTGAATATGAGGGAGATAACTACCCATATACCCAGATGATGATATCATCATTGATTAAGTAGAACCCTAACATAATATCTCAGGCATTCTCCTGGGATATAAACTAAAGAGACAATCATAGTAGACCCATACAAGAAGGTAAATTAGAAGTGCTATTCCTTGATTGATCTAGACAATGCTTGATCATGGAAGTGAGAACCCATTTAATGAGAGATCCCTAGGAATCCAAACCTTGATCATTATAAATAAGTGATGATCATAAACCCTAAGAACTTGAGGTAAAAATGTTAAGAACAAGATGATCATGCCTAATCCATGATCATGCTCTTGAGGTATTGAGGATAAACCCTAAAAGGATAAGTAGATATCCTTCACCACATGAAATCATAGGGAGGTAATTAATAAGCAACCCTAAACTTATACTCCAACATTAACTTGTGAACCACTTGGTGATCATAAGTAGAATCCTACCATATCCATACTTCAGAAATTAAACAACCCAAGAAAAACTTTAGAGTAAAACTCTATACTTTACATGAAGAGAAACTATTCATCATTAGAACCAAAGTTAACTATAAAAAGAACCATATCTACTTTTGTTACTTAAACAATAGATTAAGGATACAATAGAAATCTAGTGGAAAAAGATAAAACCATTTCTCAAGTCCTTAGTAACTAAAGGAGAACATCAACTATTAAGTAAATGATCACCTTATAATGGATAGGGAGACTAAACCTAGTTGGTGTATCATTTGGGTGATCCACAACTAAAACCTAAGCCCATAAAGTTCCAAAACCTTAGCCAATAGATGAGAACATAAAATTATAAGAAAGTGACCACATTATCAAATAAGAAATTAAGTAATATGGTCCACTCCAAGTTGTTTTCTTATAAAAGTAATACAGATAAATACCATTATAAATTAATAAGAGACCTTATAAACCTTAATAAAATATTCCTAGAACTAAGAGAGTGGTGGATTGAATTATCACCATAAAGAAACCTATCTGAAAAGTTAGCCATATTCTAAAATGCAAGTGAATAACCAATATGGTTAAACACATAATCCAACCCTACTCATATTTCTACCATAAACAAGGGGGTAATTTCAAATAATTTAAACAGAATTGATCTCACAAGAATATGGAACTTAAAATGAATACATAAATTCATGTTTATTTAATACTTTGAATAACCACAAGTATGCAATCTAATCAAATATAAAATAATTGTCTCAAATAGAAAAGTAGTGGAATCATCATTGCACTACATATTAACATCATAAGGAATCTGAAAGATATAAACATGATTAAAATTTGAATAGAAAACAAGATTCAAAATAGAAAATATAAAAAACAGAAAAGAAAAGAGAGGAGAAGAGGCTTACTGCACCCTAATCGGTTGAGCAGCCCGTGACGAAGCCCAGCAATCAAGCCCACCAAGCAGCCGCAGCCTCAGCCCAAAGCACAACCCATCGCGGCCCAAATAACCTTTCGAGTGGATTTAGACGAAGGAGCCGCTGCCGTCTTCGTCTCCGTCCCCTGGACGCGCGGGAGCTTGCCACCGCGACGAGGTGAGCCACGTCCCCGCAGTCGCTGTCGACATGGTAGACCTCCGCACACGCCGGGAATCATATAAATGGCGAGGACACCTCAATTTTCCCTCTCTTCGTCTCGTTTGTGCCAAAAATCCGAAACCCTAGCTCGCCGGTGACCCTCTCGCCCCACCATTTCTGACCACCCCTGAGCCAACCGATAGGCCCAGGAGGAGCGCCTCGACGTCCTCATCATTCTGGTGGAGTACCGCGTCCAGGGGAGCTCTGGGGAGGAGGAAATCGACCGTTCCCTTCCGCAGTTCTGCGAGGGAAACGGCGACCACGTCGTCGCCTCCGTCCACGATTCACTCCGGCGACCATCTAGGATGAATAAGGGTGAGCGTCCGCGTCTCACAACCTACTATTGCATCCTAATTCGCACCGTAGGCCGCTGTCGTCGTCGCTCGCCGGAAACCGTCGCAGTCCATGGCCACCGGCAAGGTTCCGGTGACCATTTCTGGGCGGCGCCGCCACCGTCCGCTTCGTCTTTGCGCTCTGGTGCGAACGGAACCAACCGCTCATCCTCGCGCGCGCTGTAGCGCCGTAGTCATCCTCAATCGACCGCCGGCAGTGAGCTCCAGCGCCTGGTCATCGATTTTGACCCCGGTCAATGACCGCGTGGCGTGTGACGTGGCTAGGACCCCACCAGTCATGGACTGTGGGTGTATCCTGGCCGGGTAGCTTTAGCAATTATTTTTTTTATTTTGAATCCAGAAAAGATCTGCAACTTTGAAATAATTTAGAAAATTATTTATAGCTCAGAAAAATATAAATAAGATATCAAAATTCTTAGAAAAGTAAACTCTATCCAATAAAAATATAAAATGAAATTTTTATTTTTAATAAAAATTCAATTATTTAATACTTGTTATTTAAGCTTTTTATTTTAAATTCTTAATACAATTAAAATTCAGAAATTAGGAAAATTATCCAAATTAAATAAAAACCAATAAATAAATAAAGAAAAACATGAAATCTAATTTTCTTTATTTATTATTTGTTAAATCTTAATTAGAGAGATTTAAACCCTAATTAATAATTACCTAATTATTAATTATTTAAAAATAATAAAATGCCAATTTCAATATTATTTTTATTTCCAAGTTACCAATAACTTCAACTTTACCATGAAGTTATTAATCATAGAACCATAGGGTAAATAGCAAACCCTAATTCATTATGAAAAGATGTGACAACCTTATCATTTCATGTGAAACCTAAAACCCTAATACCCTTAGGCAACCTAGCTCCATTCATTCATATGAACCCTAAATTGCTCCTAACCTAAACCCTAGGTTAGAGCATGTGATCATTGTACCTTATTACAAATCAGGGAACTATAGTAGCAACTAAATACTTGTCTTGGACACATAAAATGTAGAAGACCTATCACTAATATATGAGTATTCCATGTGTTCATCCTCTTCAGACATAAATGATCAAATAAGGGCAACCAAATGCAAACCCTAACTCCTATCTTTAGAGATATCAATTTTAATTAACCATGCTTAGCATCACACCATTGTGATGAAAACCAATAGCACATAGGCTCAATAATTATCATTACATAACCAAGTCCACTGAACACTACAAATACTTCATAATTATGAACTATCCTATTTAGGGGCCAATTATTCCTTCCTTAGTAAATCAAATAGCAAAACCTAGACCACCTCAACCTTAATTGTTATACTTCTTATTAATTAAGAAGTATGTTCTTCAAAAGTTATTCTTTTGAAGAAAATAAGGAATCATCATCAACCCTGCTTATAAGGACCTATAAACCCTAGCCAGCTATCACCAACAAGGTATACCACCTTGATAGCAACTATTGATAATTCATATGTTTAAGCTTAACTCAACAATACAAGCCTAGTAGCTGATGAATCCAACTATGTTGTGATCCATATAATACTTACTCCAGAAACCAATTAAAACCATAGACAACCATAGAACTCCACAGCCTTATTATCATACTTGTTCCTCATTAAAGAACATGTTCTTCCAAAGTTATTCTTTTGAAGTAAATGATAAGCAATCATTAACCATGCCATATAGTACTAAAACTGACCACTGTTTTTTTTACTTGTTAACATTATGCCAATAATCATTCTCTTTGTGCTCAATTGATTATTATGCTTTATTATCTACCTGTTTATAATACCAAGTAATCACACCTGAATAAGAACCCTGTATGTGCATCACTCTAAAAGTACAACACACCCTAAACCAATCATTACCACTCACTAATCCTAAATCATCGGGGTCAGGACACGCTTAGAACGATTGCATCTCATACTTATGCATTATTGCATCCTTGCCAATCTTTTAAACATCGTCCTTACCGGACGATGATGCTATTTCAGAATTTGGAGTTATTGCGCATCGAAGACCTTGTCTGCATAATCTTGCAGTCAAGAAAGGCAAGTTCATCACTTGCTCATGCCATTTGAATATTTTTACCAAATTACTTGCAAAGTACTATTATTATCACTATTGCATAAAAACCAAAACCACTACTTTCATAACTATGAATATGACTATGTGGTGGGCAATGGAACCATGGATTGTGTTGATATGGTGGAGGTTCCATTGCACGGGTTTATATCCATCTAGGATTAAACAACAAATGTCGCCAGTGATTCTTGTGCCGTAATACCCGTGTTAACCATAAGATCTGGAGTGGGACGGAGTAGTCAAAAGTGTTTCCACCTCTCGTACATCAACGGATGCGCTTACCGTAGACACTTGACCCAGGTTGGGCAAGCGGTGGGGTGGGGATCCCATTCTAATTCCCCACGGTAAGTGGTCTATGATGGGTTGCAGCTACCGGCGAAGGAGTTTGGTTAACGAGTCCCAAACTGTTGTCGTGGTCGGGGTCCATCCTTAAGTGGTATAAGAGGACCGACGAGGACCCAGGGTCGGGGTATGCAACAAAGGGTGGGTGTGCGAGGTAGCGGAGGAACATGATTGGCTAGACCTTATACCGGGCCTCACACCAAAGGAAGTGTGGACGAGAACTTAAGCTCGGTTGGCACCAAGGATAAGATCTCTTATGGGTAAAGCAACACACCTCTGCAGAGTGTAAAGAACCGTGACCTGTCACTCCCTGTTCCGGGATATGGAACTGCGAACGCGGCCGGAAAGGAGCTCCATGAAGTTCTAGTAAACCGGTGAAGGCTGACGGACATAGTTCTTCTGAATAAAAGCAACCTTTGAAGAAATGATTATGAAAACCTGCATTGGTATTAGACTTTCTGGTCTAATGCTGTAGCTAGTGCATTAAACACCTCTTTCCTTTAATGAACTTGTTGAGTACGCTCGTACTCATCCCACTCTTAAATCCCCTGCTTAGATATGGAGGCCACGATGGAGGATCTACAGTGCAACTCGAAGACCGAGGAGTCAACAACTACTTCAAGAGACAGGACCATTTCAGAGGAGTCAGAGACCACGTCCAATAAGGAGAAAACCTAGTTTAGCCATAGAAGGGAACTAGCTTCCTAAACCTAGCTCCTATTTAGCTAGAGTCTATTCTTAGCCTCTGTAGCTAGTTAAATACTCTACAAATAGAGTCCGTGATAAGACTAGGCTACGAGTCGTTCTTCTGGAGTTATTTGCAGATTTACCTCATTGTAAAGTAGGAGGCTGTGCTGATCTTATGTAACAGAGTCTGTATGTAATTCTATAGACATGCCTTGGACCCGCATATGTTTCTGTTGTACCACTCTGAGCGATATAATACTAGTGGAACGGTGTTTCATTGGTGTTATATCAGACTTACATACTACACCATGCAGTGGTATGCCGGGTCACCACATAATATCTATGTTCTTGACTACAATGAAGGAACCACACAACCCGAGAAAACACTAGTCTATTACATAAAGAAGAAAATGAAGAAGCCATAGTTTCAGCGAAGCTTGGGGAAGAGTGGGATCTTCCACCTTCACTACCATCCACATGTGATAACTCTAAAACTGAATATGATCTAAAAGATGTCCTATTTTTACTTGATAATCCTCCATGCATAGAAAGTACTATGTTATGTGAGGATAAAAATGATAAACTTGTTGTTTTTGATAATGCTCTCATCCATGAGAATCCCATGTTATTATTAAAATCTCCTATTCACACAATAGAGGAGATATATGCTCATGTTGAGAAATACTTGTATGGTTTGGAACTATCTTATGCCTATGGAAAATCTTCTTGCAGCCATGGTGTCATGATTAAATGTGCTACTAATAATTATTTTGATAGAGGAAAGCATGTTAATGATCCCTTAATAAATTTAATTATCCTCTTTATATGCCACAATTCTCTAAGATTCATGAATCAAATAGTTACACTATTAACTTTCCTTCATGTAAAGTGGAGGATATAAGAACCCTCTCTATGCTAATGATAATTAAAGTTGCATTTATCTACCATAGATGTGATTTCGTATACTCTTATTGTCTATGATTCATTCATATATAAACTACCAATGCATAGGAAGAAAGTTAGACTTCGTTACTACTTATTGCATACTTTATGTTGTGTACTAATGTGTTTTAAAGTGTTAAAAGATATTTATTGGTATGATCACGCCACAGGCCCCTAGAATATTTTTGGTACATATTATTTCTCATAATGAGAAGGAGATAATCAAGAAGTACCACGTAAGTAAGTAAGCCTACCAAATCATTGTCCCTCTTGAACCAAGTAAGTAAGCCTAGCTATATGGCTATAAAGAAAGAACTTCACGGGAGGCAACCCGGGATGTTTTTACTATTGGTTTTTCTTTTGCATTCTTGCTGGTGCAAGAAGTTTTTTTTTAATCTCTGATTTTTAAATAAAGTAGCAAGTTTTGAACCATTATTATGTTAAAAGTTGTGAAACAAAGTGGGAGTTGGTGATTTCCGCACTGCACCTTTTAGAGCACGATTTTTCTAATTTTTTCGTAACTCTTAATCTTGATAAATTCACAGTAGCTGGAAATTTTCATCCCTCTATACGCACAAAAATTGGCTAAATTTGTGACATGTCTAAGCGGTCGAAAAAAATTCAGTTTTTCTTTTGCTATTTTTTTGACAGATTATGCCTCTTAATGTTTTCATCATTCTTTTGAGTTCCAAATTGATTTTTCTTGAATCTTTTGAGTTGCTAAGAATGTGTAGAAATTTATGTTCTCTCTGGTACATAAATGAATTATTTTATCTTTGAACAAAATGGCAGCAAGCATATCATTGATGTACCACTAATGTCACACCATAGAAAAGAATGGGAGAAAATTTTGTGTTGAATTTTTTTCACATGGAATGGAAGAACACCACACCAAAAGCAAGACAATAATAGTGAATACCATAATCTTGGGGATGCCCAAGGCACCCCATTGGACACATTTTAAAATTGTTGGTTTGCACGCTTCTAGACTTTGTTTTTTGAGCAACATAGAGTTATATTTTTTCAAATAAATAAGACCATCATATTAAACATTACATGCATATGAAATATCTAATGAAATAAACTCTCTTTTCCTTCAATAAAAATATGTTGCATGTTATTAAAAGGAAAAGAGGAATGCTTAAAATGCTAAAAGTTCAAGTTATGCATGGTATCACTAGTTTCAAATGCTTTATTGAATGGTGATTTTTTAAGTGCCTTATTTAGCGCTGCTTCTTAATAGTATTCATAGATGTTTAATATTAAGTATCAATGTTTGATGATAAAAGAATAACACTATGAACACTACTGCATGCTTCTAGACCTCTTGCTAGCCAAAAGATGATGAATTCTCACACAAGCTTAGACTTGTATCCAGATCAACTCAACCCCACTATAATCATAACTACCAATATATCGCTTGCTATTCCAAGTATAATATGTGTGCTATGCCTCCAATGGCTTCAAAATATTCATTTTTGCGTAATTCAGAGCTCTTGGGAAGGTAAGGTATGGAAGGAAAAACACAACTATGGAAGTTCTGGGCTTGGAAGATTATGAGCAATGAGCTAGGTCGGAACCATGCTGAAATGGGAAACACCTTTCAACATTGCACTTATATTTTGAGTTGATCATCATGTTTTTCGGCTACTTGATAGTTGTCTCTTGCGAAATAAAGGGGATTATTAACATAAAGACTAGAGTATGCATATATGTTAAAGAAGTTCATTGGGGCAGTAACGAAAGCCATGCCTAATCATGGTGAAAGTTTCAGCATGAGCATCATCAATAAATAGGAATAAATAAAAGAAAGACATAAAGAAAGAAAAAAGAAAGAGAGTGGAAAAGAAAGTAAGAAAAAAGATAGAGAGAAAAATTGAGAGAGATTTTAGAGAGGATGCTCTCAAGACAGTTGTCCATGTTTTCCCAGGATAGCCTATAAAGTTGAGACTCAAAATCTCCTAAGGTCCTTTGTACAGGCGGCATGGAGGTACCCCTGTGTGTTATTCTTGGTTAAAACAATATGCGAAAGGTCTATGATAATCTGAAGTTGAGTAGCACGAGTTATGACTTATCAATGGTCAAGGGCATGAGGCACTTACTTATAAGATGTCAAACACATGAACCATATATATCTCTACAACAAAGAGATATGTTGAGCCCCACCCTTATTTTTACTGTTTACATGAATTGCATAGCTCAAAATTTCACTTGATGCTCTCTTTTAACTTTTTATTTTGTTGGAGGACTAGCACATATATTCCCTACTTACTTTATGTTGTTCAAATAGTCAAGAGAGTCAAAAGAATGAAAAGAGAAGACAATGAGTCTTTCAAACAATTTCTATAGGATTATCCAAGCATGCTTTATGGTTCATACCACTTCTCTTGCTTTGTAGAATGTAAGAGATATCACTTTATGAGTTCATTTACTTATTGCTATTCCTTATTGAATAAACCTTGTAAGTCTTTGCATGATCACATAGAAGCAATGCAATAAACTCCAAAGTTCATGTTAGTTTTATCACCTTTATGCTCGAGGACGAGCATAGGTTAATCTTGGGGATTTTGATGCATGTAAAATTCATACATGAACTTTGTACTTTATTAACACATATTCTCACATATTTGCAACAGATATGATGTTATTTCCATGTTTTATATTTGTTATCACCAGAATTTGACCGAGTCAGAGGTGGGCCGCGATCAAGATGGATTTGAAGAATATACATAGAAGAAATATGTGAATCGGCCTTTATATGCAAAATACGGGCTAGTTGGCCCGTGTATCTGTAACATAGTAGATTACGTGTCATTTTAGTTAGAGTTGGCCTCGTGCACGGTTGGGATTATTCCCATGTTAGAAAGTCCCCTGGACTATAAATATGTATCTAGGGTTTATGAAATAAACAACAACCAACGTTCAACCAACCAAATCAATCTCGGCGCATCGCCAACTCCTTCGTCTCGAGGGTTTCTACCGGTAAGCATCATGCTGCCTAGATCGCATCTTGCGATCTAGGCAGCAGAAGCTTTATGTTGTTCATGCGTTGCTCGTACTGAAGCCTTTTTGATGGCGAGCAACGTAGTTATCATAGATGTGTTAGGGTTAGCATAGTTCTTCGCGTAACATGCTATCGTAGTGCAACCCTTGCATATCTAGCCGCCCTTACACCTATCTTAGGTGTAGGGGCGGCACCCCGCTTGATCATTATTTAGTAGATCCGATCCGTTACGATTGCTCCTTGTTCATCAAGGATTAGTTTAATATCTGCAATAGTTAGGCCTTACAAAGGGCGGGAGGATCCAGCGGCACGTAGGGTGTCGTTTGCTAGTCCTAGACAGGAAGTTCCGGGGATCAACCTCGTGTTGGTTTTTAGGCCTTGTCTAGGATCGGCTTACGATCACCGTGCATGGCCGCGAGGCCCAATCCTGAGTAGGATGATCCGATTATGCGGTGAAAACCCTAAATCGTCGTAGATCTCATTAGCTTTATCTTGATCAAGCAGGACCACCATATATTCGTGCACCCCGTACGAATCATGGGTGGATCGGCTCCTTGAGCCGATTCACAGGATAACCTGAGAGCCGATCGAGGCTCGTATTTAATGTTTACGTGTATGCCATGCAGGAAACTAAGCGAGGCATCTCCATCACCTTCCTGACCAGGTATAGGTCAGGTGGCACGCCCTTGCGATCAGCATCGGACGTGTGACCAGAAGGCTTTGCGGGCCATCGCTCGGAGGGACCTCGGCCAGCCGCAGCCCTAGGTTGTTCCCGGCTCTACGGTGCTGCCCGTCGTTGCCCGCCGGTGGGTTTTGACAGCAACACATTCTGGCACGCCCGGTGGGACAAGATTCTACATCAACCACATCGCCATCTACATCTGAGATGGCGGACGGCACGCCAGTCACGTACGAGGATCTGACCGACGAGCTCAAGAAGAAGTATGACGAGATAAAAGTCATCCTCGAAGCCGACCTCATCGGCTCTTTCCACAGAACCCGTTCACATGGCATCAGGTGGAAGGGGTTCTCGCCTAATGGTGCACTAGATGGGATAGACCTCTCTGCCCCGTCGGAAGAACGCACCAGGTCCCTGCGGCAGGAGATCAACTACTTGGTGGCTCACTCGCTACACCGCCACTCTGAGAACCTGGTCAACACGTTGGAGCGTGTCGCTCTTCGCGTGATCCAGGAGATCATGAGGCACCAGTACTCGCCGTCAGGACCAGCTCTCGGGACGCATCAAGGAGAGTTGCCACTCCAGTCCCGTCCACCGCTGCCATTTGCATTGGCGGCACCAGAAGTGCCGAATTCACCGGCATTCGTCGTCTACAAGATCGGTGGTGACCCTAGTGACTACCAGTTCTTGCTTGAGGCGCCTAAGGAGATCCCTCACGGGTACACGTGCATGTATGTGCCAGATTGCGGTAACTGGGCGCTCACAAACCAGGCCACAACATCAGGGACTTCTGGGAAAACAGGAGGGACGTCAGCGACCGATCTTGAGAAGCAGACGTGGCTAACTAAGTACGCCACCCCGACGAACCTCCAGAGCTCAGCTCCTGCAGTTGGCTCAGAGCTAGAAAAGCAAACATGGCTGGCTAAGTACGCCACCCCGGCGAATATTCAGAGTTCAACTCCTGCAGCCAGCACAAATGGATCAGATCGCACCATACTAAGAGACCAGTTCGGCATGGTGCCGAAAAGAAGGGCAATCGGCTATTCCAAGCCGTACCCCGACGACTACGAGATGATCCCGCTACCACCTAAATATCGGCTCCCTGATTTCTCCAAATTCAGTGGATCAGATGGTTCCAGCTCCATCGAGCACGTGGGCCGATATTTAGCACAGCTAGGACCGGCCTCAGTGTCGGATCAACTACGCGTGAGGCTCTTTTCACAGTCCCTCACGGGATCGGCTTTCGGGTGGTACACCTCGTTGCCACCGGACTCCATCCGGACTTGGAAGCATTTGGAAGAGCAGTTCCATATGCAGTACCATTCAGAGGCTTCCGAGTCCGGCATTGCCGATCTAGCACAATTACGTCAGAAGCGTGGAGAACCGTGACAGAATACATCCAGCGCTTCAGGAATCTTAGGAACCGATGTTATTCGGTTCGTATAACTGAAAAGGAAGCAGCCGAGTTGGCGTAGCGGGCCTCGCAACACCGCTCAAGGACATGGCCTCCCAAGCGTACTACCCTCACCGGGCGCACATGGTTCAAAACTGCCGGCATATGAACAGCGCCACCCGGACTGTACCAGACAAATTTAAGCGTGCAGTAGTCCTGGTCGATGCAGAGGAAGACGAAGTTTCTGCGGGAGATCAAGAGGTAGCAGTGGCTGAATGGACTCGGGGGGGAACCCCCGTGTCCTGCAAATGGGTAAAGCCACCAGGCCCGCCCAGGGGATTTGATTTTGACGTGACCAAGACTGAGCAAATCTTCGACCTCCTGCTCAAGGAGAAGCAGTTGACGATTCCCGAAGGTCTCAAATTCCCCACGGTGCAAGAGCTGAACGGAAAGCCATACTGCAAATGGCATAACTCGCTCTCCCATGCCACCAACGACTGCAGGGTGTGGCGTCAGCACATCCAAGCGGCGATAGAAAAAGGGCGTCTAATTTTCAACCAGTACGCCATGAATGTCGACACCCAGCCCTTCCCCGCCGTTAACATGGTAGAATGCACTTACCCTGAAGGTTGCCAGCCAGGATCCTTGTTCAGCATTAACATGGTAGGACCTGGGCACCACTCTGGCAAAGATGTAGACGAGGGCAGCTGCTCTCGTAGCAAGGACACAGAGGAAGCCGCTCCACGCGATCGGCTCCATCATGATGGCAGGCGCTACGTCACAGAGGGAGAAGTGAAGAACATAAGATATCAGCGACCCCTCTCTGATCACCTCCTCAACAAACATGTAAGTCAGTATGACCAACGCCGACGGTCCAGCTATGATGATGAAAGAGATCGTCTGGCTAGAGAAGCCAGAATATATCGTCGGCATGATCGCAATGAGGAGGAGCACGAGCGCCGTGCCAAGGAAAAATCAAGGGAGCAAGACGACAACGACAGGCACTGGGACTGCCCCTTCTTCAGACACTGCTGGGATTCAGGAATGAGCCAATTGCCCACAATCGGCAATTGCCCAGAATGCAACCAGAAGAAGAAGGAGGCAGCCAACGTGTCTGTGTTCAGGCGCTTAGGGCCTCTCCCACCACAAAGCAAACGCGCTGAGTCCCCTCGGTGGGCAGATCTCGAGGATTCAGAAGACGAGGGACAAGAAGAAGAAGAAGACAGGTACCACCGGCCAAGGTGGTGCCCTGATGGACTCAGCCGTTCACAAAAGCGCAGGGTTCAGCGATTGCGCGGCCTGGAGGAAGCCGAAAGGTTATACTTGCATACGCTAAGGAAGGCACGACCTGATCTGGCCGTGAAAGTTCAGCGAACCCTGGACGAAGAGGGTCGTCCACGGAAAATGGAGTGGCGGCCCAAGCAAAGGAAAGCCGATGATGAAACATCGGCTGGCACAAACATGGTGTTCATCCTCCCTTCGGAGTTCAGTGCTCCAGGATTAGACGAGGCACCTGTGGCACAACTTGACTGCGGCCCACGGCCGGTTATCTTTGAGAAGCCACGAGAAAGAAGCTACAGACATCTGAAGGCCCTGTACTTGCGAGGATATATCGATGGGAGGCCTGTAAATAAGATGCTGGTAGACACCGGAGCGGCAGTCAACATCATGCCATACTCTATGCTACGTCGGCTGGGACGCTCTAGCTCAGATCTAATCAAGACCAACGTGACATTGAGCGATTTCAACGGCCAAGCGTCTGACGCACAAGGTGTTCTGAACGTGGATCTGACCGTAGGAAGGAAAACTATCCCTACAACGTTCTTCATCGTCGATAGCACGAGCACTTATGCTGTTCTGCTAGGAAGAGATTGGATCCACGCCAACTGCTGCATTCCCTCCACGATGCACCAATGTATAACACAGTGGGATGGAGATGAGGTAGAGGTCATCCAGGCCGATGACTCAGCCGAAATTTCAACGGCTGGCATGAACGCATGGGAAGCAGCAGGCCAAGAACCGCTCTCAGGTATCAATTTGGACGACTGCGAGCGCATCGACGTGACAAAGGGAAGAGTAAAGCTGGTTTTATCCACTGGCCTGACCATGTAGCTGAAGCAAAGCGATGAGCAAACGTGGCGAGGCTGATCCTTGTGATCGGCCCCAAAAATCTATGAAGGGACATTACAGAACCTTCAGTCAACGCTTCAATCATTATGGAGGCTGATCCCAGCAATCGGCCAAAATTATCCTCACCACATGTTCTGCTTGCGTTCGTCCTTGATCCTACCGGAGCCGACGTACGAATTACAGAGCCGATATCTGCCATTCCCTGACAGATTCGGCTCGGGGGGCACCTAAACACGATGAACATGGGAACAGGTGCAGGAGAACATGTGTGCAGTAAAATATTGGGGCCGATAGGAGAAAATCGGCCAGTAAAATTTTTTTTACAGCCGATGCAAGGGCATCGACTTTAGAACTAAGAGACGAAGCCGATGCGCAGCCATCGACTCTAGTGCAATTATACGAGGTTTACCGAATCTCCACCAAATCCAGTTCAGCTGTGGTGCCTTCTGCTTCTTCGCGGGAGTAAAACAATGAGAACTTCTTCAGCTGCTTCGAGCCGATCCGGGTTCCTGAACCTTCTTGTCGAGGATTTCCAACCTTTGATACTAGTTCAGCCGTGTTGACAGAAGGGGTATATCGGCTTTCTAAGGAAGAAAGGTGATCGGCTTTGACGCATCCTCTCTGACATTCTCGCCTCGAGTAAGGCTCGGGGGGCAGCAGGCCTGGTAGGTGCTCTGTTCAGGAGCCGATTGGGGCACCATCAGCTGATCTTTCATCGCAACCTTCTTCACAAATGATGAGTGACCACTAGGTTTGGTTGGAAGAATTCAAAGGCTTCCTTAAAGATTCTACATTATCCACCAGATTTCAAAATCATCAGTTGAAGAATGGAAGGGTGAATTTTAAAGGACCGATGCGTTGCTATCGGCTCATTACGCATTGGCAAAGGGGACAAATCGGCAAGGTCAGTACAAGAGGAAATCGGCTAAATTAAGCTCAAAGGAAATCGGCAAAATCAGATTGGGAAAAGTTCTTCATTGATAGGCGAGATTTCTTACATAAAAAGCTGATTGCTCTCAAAAGGAAGTACTAGGGGATACATTGCCCCATCTACTGCTACTGGCCCTATACTAGAGGTCCTATCTACGGGCCGTCACTGCCCTCGTTGCCGCTGCTGTCGCCGCTGCCGGCGCTGCTCCCGGCGGGCTCGTCGGGGCGCCAATGACCGCCGACGGGGCCCTCATTGTCCTCGTCCTCTTCGTCGCATCGCTGCCGTCGTCGGTCGCTGAGGTTCCCCGGCCAGGGGCAGAACCGCTTGGCCGGCGGCTCGTCGGAGGAGGTGTCGTCCTCCTCCTCCTCCTCTTCTTCCTCCTCCTCCTCCTCGGGGGAGGTGAAGTCACAGGAGAAGCGATCGTCGTCGCTCTCCTCCTCTGTTTCCCCGTCGGCGAGGAAGCAGAGGTCGCTCTCCCCGTCGGTCGTGGACTGGTCGTCCTCCGACCAGATGGAGAAGTCATGGCTAGACTCCTCCCCGGCCTCAATGGCGCGGCGGGTGTTGGCTGCGTGGACCTCCGCCGGGTTCGGCTCCGGCGTCGGCTCGCGAGAGGAAGAGGACTGGGTGGAAAGATCCGATGAAGCAGAGGAGGAAGAAGACATGGTGGCGCAGGAGGGCTTTTGGAGTGCTAATGCGAAGAAGATGCGGAAATAAACTGTGCGGAGCGGTTAAATAAAAGGGGATATAGTGGAAATTCAATGCCACAGCAGTTTCCGAGGAAGTGGTGCCTAAAAGAAAAAAAAACTGCCAGGTCACGCGGAAGTTGAGAAGGCAAGGCATCATGATGACGGATACTGCAACGGTTCTGCCACGACATGACCCAACGAAGGAAAAGCAGAGTGATTTTGGAATTACCAATTCCAAAACCAGGGGGGCATGTGTTATCACCAGAATTTGACCGAGTCAGAGGTGGGCCGCGATCAAGATGGATTTGAAGAATATACATAGAAGAAATATGTGAATCGGCCTTTATATGCAAAATACGGGCTAGTTGGCCCGTGTATCTGTAACATAGTAGATTACGTGTCGTTTTAGTTAGAGTTGGCCTCGTGCACGGTTGGGATTATTCCCACGTTAGAAAGTCCCCTGGACTATAAATATGTATCTAGGGTTTATGAAATAAACAACAACCAACGTTCAACCAACCAAATCAATCTCGGCGCATCGCCAACTCCTTCGTCTCGAGGGTTTCTACCGGTAAGCATCATGCTGCCTAGATCGCATCTTGCGATCTAGGCAGCAGAAGCTTTATGTTGTTCATGCGTTGCTCGTACTGAAGCCTTTTTGATGGCAAGCAACGTAGTTATCATAGATGTGTTAGGGTTAGCATAGTTCTTCGCGTAACATGCTATCGTAGTGCAACCCTTGCATATCTAGCCGCCCTTACACCTATCTTAGGTGTAGGGGCGGCACCCCGCTTGATCATTATTTAGTAGATCCGATCCGTTACGATTGCTCCTTGTTCATCAAGGATTAGTTTAATATCTGCAATAGTTAGGCCTTACAAAGGGCGGGAGGATCCAGCGGCACGTAGGGTGTCGTTTGCTAGTCCTAGACAGGAAGTTCCGGGGATCAACCTCGTGTTGGTTTTTAGGCCTTGTCTAGGATCGGCTTACGATCACCGTGCGTGGCCGCGAGGCCCAATCCTGAGTAGGATGATCCGATTATGCGGTGAAAACCCTAAATCGTCGTAGATCTCATTAGCTTTATCTTGATCAAGCAGGACCACCATATATTCGTGCACCCCGTACGAATCATGGGTGGATCGGCTCCTTGAGCCGATTCACAGGATAACCTGAGAGCCGATCGAGGCTCGTATTTAATGTTTACGTGTATGCCATGCAGGAAACTAAGCGAGGCATCTCCATCACCTTCCCGACGGGTATAGGTCAGGTGGCACGCCCTTGCGATCAGCATCGGACGTGTGACCAGAAGGCTTTGCGGGCCGTCGCTCGGAGGGACCTCGGCCAGCCGCAGCCCTAGGTTGTTCCCGGCTCTACGGTGTTGCCCGTCGTTGCCCGCCGGTGGGTTTTGACAGCAACAATATTGATTTATGGAGATTTACCAATGATCCCCTTTATTTGGGTTATAACTCTGCGGAATAGGAAAACCCTGTTTTGTGTATTTTTTAACTTTCAGAGACCTATACGGAGTCAAATTGAGCTAGCTAGGATTTTGGGGACGTCATTTTTCATCAAGATAAGCACCTAGAGCACCTGGATCTCAAGAGAGGGGCCTGGAGGCCCAAAAGAGATCAAGTTGCGTTCCCGGTAGGGGGTACCACGTAGTGTCTTTTCCCCCTCGGTCGTCGGATTCAGTTCAATCTTGCACCCACGGATTTATTTTGACCTAAAAACCCCTATAGATATGACCCTTCCAGGGTTCCTCGATAGGGAGCGCCGTAGAAACATATAAACATGAAAAAAGAGGCTGCATCAACGAAGATTGGAGGGTGGAACTCCACCAGAGCCGCCAGTACGTGAAGGGATCTCCAATTCTCGAATGTCTTTCTCATCAACACAATGATCAAGGGGGAGTAGTACACCTCTGGACTATGGGTTTGTGGCAGTAGATTGATCTATTTCTCTTTTGTTCTTCATAGGTCTTAGTACCATATGAGCTGCCCAACATGATTATGGTCATATACGTAATTCCTATGTGGTAGATCTTTATTCTATGATATTTTGATATGAGATTGGAATCTATTATGTGTGAGACGTATTGATACATGCATATTATGTACCCCGTTCTGAAGTATTGGTTCCGATCCAACTTGTATTCAAGAACATGTGTGGGGAGATGTGTGTGTTAGATGGAGTATCATGGTTTTAGTGATTGGATAGTGACAACAAATTCATGATCTACTATGGATTTGCCTTTTATTTTGCTACCTCACCAGGGATAAAGTGAATGCAAGTGCTGTGTTCGTCACGTGCCAAATGTGATGATCTTATTTGTTCAAGGTAGCATATTTTATACTCAAACATCATGTCAAAGTACTTATGGTTATGCTCTGTTAATTCTTAATACAAGATTGCATGGAGTTTTCCCTTTCTTGTGGAGTATAAGAGAGATGTGTTGCATCATCTCTATGTTAGGTTGTGGTGCCCATATGAATGATTATCAAACACGTATTAAAGTTCCACTATGATTATCTCATTGATGAATTGTTATGATCCACTACAACTTTAAAAGGAGAGTAGACAAGTGAACCCATGAACCATGGTCCAATTTTAATCATAAGAAACACCATTCCATTGCATTTATCTTAGTTTCCATTTACATCAATATTTTAATCGAAAATACAAAAATATTTAGTTCACTTAAACACACACAAAACCCAAAAATAATTACCACTTTACCACTTTTACTTAGTTTATTTTATTTTTCTAGTTTATTTTACTTGTGTTACCTCTTTTATTTACTATTACTAGTATGAAGCATTGTGCTTGAGAACCACATGGTGGAGTTGTGGACACAAGGCAATTTCTTACTTTGCAGAATTGCTAGAAGAAGAGGGGAAGAGATAACTCTTATGCAATTCCACGAGAATTTGATATAAACCCTCGAGTCACCCTTGTGGGGGAAATTTATTCGCTAACTACACAATCTTCACTTGGAGCCCCAACGTTATCAATGCCCTAATGACTCCATCATATACCTCAGCGAGGAGTACAAGAATTTGAATGCATACCCGGTATGCGATGCATTGCAGTATAAGATCAGCCGAGATGACCTTCGTGATGTTGAGGGCGAGAGCCCCAGGAAGAGGGTTCCTGCCAAGGATATGTGGTATGCTCCTATAATACCTCGGTTGAAACTTTTGTTCAGAAACAAAGAGCATGCCAAGTTGTTGCGATGAAATAAATAAGACCGTAAGAAAGACACGATGTTGAGACACCCCGATGATGGGTCACAGTGGAGAAAAATCGAGATAAAGTTGTCGGAGTTTGCATATGATACAAGGAACTTAATGTTTGATCTAAATACAGATGGAATGAATCCTTTTGGGGAGCAGAGCTGCAGTCATAGCACCTGGGATGTGACTATGTATCTATAATCTTCCTCCTGTCTTGTGCATGAAGCGGAAGTTCATTATGATGCTAGTGCTCATCCAAATCCCGAAGTAACCCGACAACGACTTTGATGTGTACGTCATTGGGAAGTTCAAAGATTATGATATGGGAAGTGTAGTCTCTGTAGTAGAGTGTAGGGACAATCTAAAATTATCATTCTAGAAACACTCATGATTAGTTTTTTTGTAAAACACACTAGTATTAACACATCTCTGTGAAGTACAACCACGAAAGCCGAGAAATAGAAGGACATGCCACGGGAAGTAGATATGCTTTCGGTTGTGCTGAGCATTTTGGGTGGTCGTGGAGCTGAAACGGACACAGTACAAGAAAACTATAGCCATTTTACTGAATACTTTCGTGAAAATGCACCAAGAAGTATAGCTGCATTGCCCACAAGTACAAGCTCATTTCGAGGGGAAGTTCAGTGCTATATTTCTGCGCGGCGGAAATCGATTATGCAAATCTGATCATTTGAATCACCAACCACCTCAAACATTGACACCAAAAGGATTATGTGGTAGATTATGAATCTAATTTAATTACCTACTTCATTTCACAACGAATCAACGTGTTTTATCCAACAAACATAAGTCATCATCTCGCAAAGAACACCATAGATACGATTTTAAAACTTCTAAAATTAGTTTTAAACCACAAGGATTTAGAAATTATGATCAATACAAAAGAGTTGTGCCACTTTGACAACTTTCAATGGTATATCATTTGTGTCATTTTGATTTTCTATTTGAGAATTGCGATATAATCCTTAGGTGTTTGCCACTTCAAAACGGGCGGACGGTAATTTGAATTTTGTTCTTAAAGCGTAAGAAATTAGAGAGAACATTATGAACAAAAAATTTATGCCTACTCCATATCTATCCAATGCCATATTATTTTCATCATTCGGACAAACGGTAGAAAAAAATCGTCCAATTTACCATCTGCTTGTTTTTTAATACGTTCGAGTATCAGTGTTCAAAATTATTCAAAAACCATACACAATTTGAAAAAAACATAAAACATGAAAAGTTTGCAAATCTCGATGCTAATGTACGATAAATTTACACCGTCATAATAAATCGAGAAAACAATGTAGGGCCAATAAAGTATAGTAGAATAGAGATAGATAATAAGCTGCATACGGCAACCAACATAATAACAGGGAACAAATGCATGCCAATAACGAGGTTCTTTACAACACCAACATAGTAACAAAATAAAAAGCTACTTTGCAGCAGCAGCACACGTCCTGGACTTCGCCTACTCCATTCACATCTAGCTCTTCCTCCAGTTCTTGCTCCCCTGTCCCTTGATCTTGGGCACCTTGGGCTTGATCGGAGGCATGCGCCCGGCGACGATCTCCACCTGCTAGAAGTTGCGGAGGTGAATGCCGAGCGCCTTGTGCTTGACGCGGAAGGCCTAGACGTTCACTGTCGCGCCAAGATTGGGGAAGGTCCTTCCGATGTCCTCGGCATGCATGAGGAGGCAGTTGAAGTCGGTGCCACCGAGTCTCCTAGTGTAGAAGGGGCACTTGTAGACACCTTTGGCGAAGTAGGAGGTGAACTGGCCGACCTGCAGCCTCCGCAGCACCTGTCGAGCCTTGGTGTGCTCATCCTCCTCATCGCTGTCGACGTCGCTGCCAGACACCTGATCCATATCAAACAGAAACTATGAGTGAATGAGTTGCACCGATGACGTAATGTGCATGATAACAAAGTTAGGAAAAACAGAGGCAGCCTCACTTAGACTGAACACGATTATATATCTACAGAGACGGGGTTAGCGAACCAAAGCTCATGAATAACAGATTGTACACAGCAATGATTCGCTGAACCCGCATGTACAAATTTGTGCCCAACGATTCATCATAGGCGAAGAAACAAATTCCATATCTGAATTTGAACAAATTCCAGATTATTTGCAAAATTAAACGATTGATATCTTTTGATTCATGCATAAATTAACGGATTGAGATCCCATGATTACTTGCATAAATTAACCGAACGGCCGAACCCCAAATATTAGCCCCAAATCTTAACTGATTGAAATCACATGATTACTTGCATAAATCAAGAAGGAAGCAAATCAAAATGGAATAAAATCGGCGCAATATTAACCCAATACTCATCCTACCTACAGATCGGCACTAATAGTTACTAGGAAACCAGCAAAAATAGGGTTGAAAAAAGAAATAAGAACAACAAGGGAGCAAACCGTAGTTACCTCGTTTCAAGGGTCGTACATGCATGTGTCGTAGGGGTTCGACGGCCAGATGTACGGCACCTTCTCATAGTGTTCCCATTCCGGCGGGATCTAACCGCCACCGGTGGCAGCCTCCGATGCACCGGCGGGAGCCGCCAATGCACCGGCGGCGGCGACGGCCGTAGAGGGGACGGTGTCAAGGACGGTGGCGCTGCGCTTGGAGCCTACAAACTCGCAGTCGATGGCGTCGAGGACGATGGGATTCGCATTCTCCTTGTCCATCGTCGGCAGAGGAGAGGGAAATGGTTTTTTTTTGCTTTGGAGAAGATGATGGGACGTGAGAGGCGGCGTTGCATGAGGAGTGAGAGTGACACTGATAGTGCGAGGAGGCGAACAGGGAGAAACATCTATAAAGGCGATGGGTCCTAAATGTGACCCGCGTCCTACGCGTCCACTATTGCACGTATGCACATCTTCGACTTCTGCACCGCGACACGCGTCCACGATTGCACATCTTCAACTTCTGCACCACGACCCACGTCCTACGCGTCAATAATTGCATGTATTCCACTTCTGCACCACAACACGCGTCCTCGAGTCTAACCCTGGAAATTTAGATATACTCAGGTATACCCTCGAGTCTTATACTAGTATTTTTTGTGTGCTCAGTTTTCCCCTTGAGTGCTAATACTGGCCAGCGCAATATACTCAGTTTTACCCTCAAGTAGCTGGTCAACAGAGGGTCAACAAATGGGATTAAGCTAGTTAAATGAGTCATTTAATGTGCAAAAAATCCAAAAAAACATAAAACCATAGTGACACTTACTCATGGAGTCTTCTTACGCGACCTGCCACGCTGGGAACCATAACAATTATAGATAAATCAAGTTTTACCATAAATTGTCACTTCTCAAATCACCTAGTAGCTATGAAGATGCATGGCTTTCCATAATAAGCCCTTCCCAAAACAGCTTTCCCCAAAACATACTTTATCTAAATAAAGCCACAATTTTTACACTCACGTATATTTGTATTGCAAATAGTTTGAGGTAGGTCAAGATGGGTTTCATTGTACAAAACACTCATTTTCCATTTTTAAAATCTCATATTTGAATCTCTTAGTCTGTTTACTACTCACGTGCCCTTGGTTTCTTGATACTACTTAGTTTTGCCCTCTCCCTTCACAAATTCTCACAGACGCCCAACCTTGCCCTGATTGGTCTAGCCCTTCTCACGCAGATCATGCCCGCCTACCGTTGATCGTATGATCTAACAGGCAGGTTAACTCCTCTCTCTCTCTCTCTCTGATCGGGGCCACCACCCTCTCTCTTTGTCGGTGGCTATCTTCCACCCTCTATGTATGCTAAATACCCAGTTTGCCACCGGATTCAGCAAGTTTGGTTTTCTGTATTATTTTTCACGCGCTAAAAATTATAAACTCTTTTACGCATTACTTTTGACGCAAAAAATGATAAAACATCACCGATTTCTTGTTGCCATTACTTTTCACGCAAAAACTAGATTTCGGTGAATGCATTATTTGTCACCCCTCTAACAATTATAAACTCTCTTTAGCCTTCCTTTTCTTTTAGGGAATATAGTTTGGGATATAGTTTTGGTTATTTGAAACGGCCCAAAAGTGATATAATTTTGGTATAAACATGAGGCATACATATTTGAGGGATTTCGATGAATGGATTATTTATCATCCGTATAACAATTATCAACTTTCTTTAGCATTCCTTTTCTTTTAGGGAATATAGTTTGGGATATAGTTTTGGTTATTTGAAACGTCCCAAAAGTGGTATAATTTTGGTATAAACATGAGGCGTACATATTTGTGGGATTTCGGTGAATGCATTATTTGTCACCCCTCTAACAATTATAAACTATCTTTAGCATTTCTTTTCTTTTAGGGAATATAGTTTTGGTAATTTGAAATGGCCCAAAAGTGGTACAATTTTGGTAGAAACATGAGACATACATATTTGACATATTTGGGGGATTTTGGTGAATGGATTATTTATCACCCCTCTAACAATTATCAACTTTATTTAGCATTCCTTTTCTTTTAGGGAATATAGTTTGGGGTATAGTTTTGGTTATCGTCCCAAAAGTGGTATAATTTTGGTATAAACATGAGACGTACATATTTGTGGGATTTTGGTGAATGCATTATTTGTCACCCCTCTAACAATTATCAACTATCTTTAGCATTCATATATTCCCTAACACTTATTTTTTTTGGTAATTTCGATGAATGCACACACTAACTTTGAAAACAACTACAAGTACATGTAACTGAATAATGGATTTGTAACAAGGGATCCCTTGTAACAACTTCTAGCGCCTGATGAGCAATGATAAGAATCCGATCGCAATTATACAATAAAAAATAACCAGCCATCAGATTAGCTTGCTTCTTCAACTCGATCAGCTACCTTAACTGCTTGTTCATTTTCTTCAGTTCTCCCTTCACTTCCACCAGTTCTGCATTGGGAGCATTAGGCATAATCGGAACGGCTCCTCTCTCCGCTGCATTCTCTACAGCAAGTCCCCCCTCTCAAACCCCTCTCAAATTGCGCTCCCCAATAGCACCAATTGATTCCTGCAATTGAAGCCTCTGAATGTACACATCGATCCACTCGAAATACCTGCATTTCTTCAGGAACTGAAAACAACAACGAGAACCCTAAATCCCAAATTCGAGGGAATAAAAATCGAGAGAAAACAGAGCAATTGGAGCGAGATCAAACCTTATCCCCCTCTCTATATGGCAAGCTCTCGCATGCAAGGAACTCACGTCCACGGTTGCCGTTGTCGTCCGTCTTACAGATCGACCGCTTCAGAGGCTCCTGATGTGGGCAGTCAGGGCATCTTGTCAAAGGCACGGGTCCATACTGCGGCCATGAAGAATGGGAGGTCGAAGAGAAACTAGACATCACCTGCCTGCCGGAGAAGGGCTGCCGCTGGCGGAGAAGAAGAACAATGAGGCGCGGAGAAAGAAAGGGGAAGCAATGGCACGGACACGGGCGCGGGGCTGGCTCGGGATCTCATTTTGCAACAGTCACCTAGGTAAGCTGTGGGTCCGGCGCGCTAACGTGGACAAGTTGTGGGTCCCACGATGATCTGGATAAGTGGAGACGTGTCCACTGCGGGCACCAACAGCGGCCCCACTTGCCAGCACCAACCAACGGTCAACTAAACGGGATTCCTCCCGTCCGAACTCCTTGTGAGGGTTTCAGACAAGGGCTTGGATAAAACTGAGAAAAAACTAAGCGGCTGGGAAAAACTGAGCACAACTAAGAACCCAAGGGTACGAAAATAGAAATCCATTTTTAGTATTAAGTGAGCTTGTAACTGTGATATTTTATGTTTCAAATGGAGTTATAACTTAGATTTTTTCACTTACAAGCAGGATTGTAGCCGAGAGTTTCTAAGCTGCAAGTGAGCTTGTAAGTGATTTCCTTTTTGTTACGACCATGTAGCAATAGAAGTTTTCTTTTTGCTGCAAGTGAGGTTGTAACTGATATTTTTACAATTGCAAATAGGTTCGCCACTTAAATTTGTTTTTTGCAAGTGGGTCACAGCTGCTTATTTTTCAGTGTGATGGGTGTGTTGCAACTGATTTTTTTATTGGTAGGTTCCAACTATTTTTTAGTTAAGAATTAGCAAACTCGTTTCTTAATCTCTTTTGAAGCTGGAGCAATCTCAAAAGAGAAAAAAAGAAACGTCGCATACGAGCACTATCAAATGGAAAATAGCAAGCAAATAGGCCAAAAACCAGAAAGTATTAAATGCTGCGCTCAACCACACAAGCCGTTAGTGCGTTGGTGCTTGCATTGTTGCCGGCCGGCTCTACAGCTTGTTGCGGAGACGTGCGATGGATCTGTGATGGCACCGATAACCACGACTTCAACTAAGTAGTTGAGAATTAGTCAAATTTTGTCATTTGAGCGTTTGTTGGATCCTACTCAACTACTTAGTGCGTGGGTGCTTGCATTGTTTATATAAGATTGTGCTGCCAGTGTCTGGGAATCAAACCCCTGATCCCGGGTCGTAAGCTGTCCAATGGAGACTTTAAAAAGCCGTCCTGAATCATAGAAGTAGTTAGAATAAGTTTAATAGTAGTCAATTGTTAGTAATTTGTACTACCTCGTTTTACGTGTTTTTATTTAATAAAGAATTACTCTAAATAAATAAAAATTGTTTGTATGAAGTTACCATCAGTAGAGTGTTTTTCAATATCAATCCAACGATACTAATTACATATAATATAATAAAAATTGTTGTTCAATTTTTATGTCAAAGTTTATCTTAGAATATGTGTGTGCCTTATTTCTTGAAACGAAGGTAATACTACTTCATCAATGTATGGTTTACTTTTCACTCTCACAAAGTGTCTAGGAACACGTGCTAGAGCTGGGCTCTTGCATTAGAGCTCACTTATATTTTCTCTTCTTCTCTCTCCTCCAACTAAGCAACAATATATTATTTTTCTTCTTACAGCTAGCTAACTATTGTACTTAGAGGAAGTACAATCAGGCTATAAGAATTTAAATATAATATATATGCTTAGTTGGAGAGAAGAGAAGAGAAGAGAGAATGTAATTGGGCTCTCATACAAGAGCCACCTACATCACATACTCCTAGGCACTTTTTGAGAGTGATATGTGGGTCATATATTGATAAAGTAGTACATTTATGTAGCTAACTATTGTACATGTTAGCTATTTATTAGCTATAGATGACATGACATCTTTTTTTTATAGCCAGCGTGCGGCACGGTTGGCAAGGGGTTCCTCCCTCCACACGGCTACCAATACCACATCGCCCTGAACTGTTGGACGAGGGAGCTGAAGCCAGAGATACCTCGCAGGGGAGGTAGTGCTGATGCCACTTCCAACCGTGGGCCGCCAACCTAAGCTAGGAACCTCACAAGGGCGACGATGCCACGGAGGTTCTATGTGTATCTAAGCACGAACGACCTGTACATGCTCGTCGTGCCGCCATGGTTCCATCAAGCACTGCGGGAGTGGATCAAGATCCCACTGCCACACAATGTGTCCTTATCTGCCTGGCACTTCTGCGATGAGTGGGTGCAAGTCACCTAATATGGTGGCAAGGTGGCCTTGTGCAGGAACTGGCCGGAGACGGTGTACAAGTATGATCTACATCGCGACAACGTCATGGCTTTCAAGCTCCAAGCCTTCGACATCAAGATGATGATCTACAAGGCCGACTCCTCAACCGCCGGGCTCTACACCTGTCACTAGCATGGCTAGGCGGCAGCCCTACTTTGTTTTTATGTATGTTAATGATGTCTATTTGTAGTTTTAGTGTTACTTGATTGTGGTGAACATATGCTGATAAGACAATTGTCGTGGCTTTTGATCAAGGGGTTTAGGGGTTTCTATGTCCTTGGAACGTCCTTGCTTGATCATGGCGTTATAGTGCTGAATGTGTGATGCAGTTAGCTTATGTATGTTGTCGTGTGATATCATGCCTGTTAGGATGCATTCTTACGGTGTTGTATTGTCGTTCATGAGTCATGACAGCTAACTAGGGGTAAGAGCACCATTTGAAAAGGGAGTTAACAACATCGTTTGTTAGCACAAAATCAAACGCCCGATAATTTCATCGTCCGCTAAGATATGGGCGATTGTTGCCTACCAATCGATGGGCCCAACCCGCATCACGAAATTTTGTTGTGATGCAAATCGTAGTGCACAAACATGCCCAAGCTGCCTTTCCCCTGTAAAAATCCAGAAACAGGGAAAATTCCTCTGAGGAACCAATGAGATTCTGACCGATTTCGCCTATGTGAATTAGGTTGGCCATAGTGGTCTGTATCATGCATATGATATGATACTACTACATTATGCTACTAGTATATCGGGTAGTATCATGGAGTAGTATCATAATCATGCTATATTTATTATTTTTTAGAATATCAATGCAAATTTCTGTACAAGACTTGTTTAGCATTAACTTTTATCGTTATTTGCGCTATGATACGGTATCTACCTATATTACTCTAATCTCCTCTCTCCTACTTAATTAACTATCACATCAACATTTTTGGGGAACCATTAATTAGCACTATGGCTAGCTTTAATTACTATCTGATAGCCATAATTAGCACATTGCCCGGAGTTGACTACGTTTGTCCCCATGCTACGCCTCTTCGTTATTCCCTGGCATTACATCTGGCATGTGGAGGTTATTCCCTCGCATGGCACCATGCGCTTTGTTTTCGGGAAAAAACCATCACTTTCTTATATTTTACTATAGGCCTGAATTATGTTAGAGCAAGTACAATAAGTCATACTCAGCTGGCTATAAGGATTAAAATAGTATATTATTGCTTAGTTGGAGGAGAGAGAGGAGGAGAGAGAAGGAGAGTGTGCTCTTATGCAAGAGTCAGCTCTAACACGTGCTCCTAGGCACTTTGTGAGAGTGAAAGGTGGGCCACACATTGATTAAGTACTACATTTTTATAGCTCACTATTGTATATGTTGGCTCTAAGTTGACTATAGATGACATGGCACTTGGCTTATAGCCAGCAGCTGGTTACACTATTGGAATTGCTCTTAGGCTCGCGCGTAATCTTAATTAAACCAATCTCTTGTCCCCAACGCAAAAGTTGCATAGTTTTTTGGTCGAAATCTCTTTCCAGCAACGAACACGAACAGAACAACATCCATTACTCAACAGTGGTTGGAAACTTGGAATCTTGAAGTACTTCCCAAACTGTCCTTGCACCCACTCTATATAATGCCTTCCCCGTCGTCCCAGGCTTTCCACCAGCGCGCGGGGTTTTGCTCCATGATACTTGTTGAATTGTATTTGTTGTGAGAAACCAGGTAGCTTTGCAGTTGGTATACGCACTCGCCTGTCGTCTTGTGTTGGTTCTCGCAGTCGGCTTCCTATTTCACTACGGGAAAGAGACAAACATCATATATATTGAGGTATTTATGCTAGATCCTTCCTTTTAAAGTTTGTGTGTAGCAGATTTAGCGGATTCATTACCCAGATTCTATTCCGTGTGGGCGCGGGGACACTGTACTGTCTTAGAGCATATCTAAGAATCCGTAAACACGCGAACTGAAAAGCATGAGTTTAGTCCATCGAACTCGTGTTTATAGGTCGAAAAATAGGTGGTGCGGAACAGCATCCGTAATCCTTGGTTTACGGGCTCTGTTCAGCGACAGTAGCTTTCGAACCTGTAAACGCAGGGTTTGTTTTTACAGGATCGGTATATCAAACTACCAAATGCAAACAGGTAATGCATAGTTCATAGTTTTACATTAAATCACCACGATACAATCTTAGCAAATCGTGCATAGTTCATAGCAAAATGTTATTGCATCTTCTCACCATCTCCTCTCATCCTGCATCAAACGGAGACAGGACCGTAGCCACCTCATCGTATATATTGAGGTATATTCATGCTACATCCTTCCTTTTAAAGTTCGTGTGTAACAGAATTAGCGGATTCATTACCCAGATTCTATTCCGTGCGGGGGCGGGGACACTGTACGGTCTTAGAGTATATCTAAGAACTCGTAAACACGCGAACTGAAAAGCGTGAGTTCAGTTCACCAAACTAACTCTTGTCTATAGATTAAAAAAGAGGTGGCACGGAAGGTTACGGTCTCTGTTCCGCGACAGTAGCTAGCAAATCGTGCATAGTTCATAGCAAAAAGTTGTTGCATCTTCTCACCATCTCCTCTCACCAACTGCATCAACCGGAGATAGGACCATAGCCACCTTCATCGCCACCGCCTCCATGCATAGCCGATGCACCACCACTTGCCCCTTCATGAGCTAGTCCTCGTCTCCACGGCGGCCCAGGCTCGGCACAACGTTGCGTCTTCTATTTACGTGTAGTTGTTAGCCCATTATTTTCTTCTTCTTTTTCCATTGACCTCGACCTCGACCACACCTTCTTCTCCGCCTTCATCTTTCGTCCCCTTCATCCCCTTCTTCCCCTTCATCGTCTTCATCATCGTCTTCCACCCCATCTCCATCCACCCCAACATCGAACGGAGCGAGTGGAGCAACGGCAATGTCAACCACATCCAACATCTCCATGAATGAGGCGTTGTCGTTCCTACCAATAATCAGGCTCAATTTATGCTCACAAATTAAATCGAGTTGGACTTGGAATTTTCTTTTTACCTTGTTGACCCGCCGTCGAGCACGTGGTGGGTGTCGTTCGCGTTGGCACCTACCAGCGGCGACGGGGCTAGGAGCAGGGGCAGGCTGCCACGGCTCTTCGTTGTCTTCGAATTCGTTCTCTTCGGCGGCAAAGACTTCTATTTGGCACGGGATGTCTTCGGTGCCGTCGTCGGCTTGGCTGCGGCGACCCCTTTTGCCCGGCCGGGGACTGCCGGGACAACACCGGTGGCTGCATCACCTGCTTGCGGGACCACGTGCGTTCCCGCGCGCTGCCGCTTGAGGACGCTCGTGGACGCTACCAGGTTCACGACGTCGGCGGGGGTGGTGGGGGTGGCTAGACCTTTGGTGGCCACATGAGAGGGTGACGGGGACTGCGAGCTAGCTCCGGCAGCCGGCAGCGCAGAGAACGGTGAGGGCACACAGATCGGTGGCGGCGGTGGTGGTTGGGAGGAGGTGAAATTTCCGTCATGCGCAAACTAGGGGTTGCGTTCGAGCCGCGTTCGGTTCGCTCTTTGGATCCCTACAAATACAGGCCGAGTTAAGTTTTTGGTCTCGGTCTGAAAACTTTTTTTTGGCTTTGGCTCGTTTACGGTAATTTATCTACGTGTCGTAGACTAGCGGTTATTATTCAGTTTTTGACTGTTTTGTTAGGAGACCTGTTAGAGATGCACCGGTCGTGTCCGTCGGATGAAGATGAGGTGGTGGATGACTTTTCAGGCCTTGTTTGGTACTAGTGTTTCAGTGAGGATTAGTGGGGATAATACTCTAGAGTATTGGGTGAATCACTGCTGTCACCCAATTCCCACAAAACTCCATCCCCAATCCACTAGGTAGGGGTAGAGTATTGGGGATTGAAAAAATTACACTAAAATTTGAGAAAAAAGTGGGGATAAGTGGGGATTAAACTCGCTCATACTCTAGCACCAAACATGCATTGGGGATAAGTGGGGATTTAAAGTTTGAAGTGGATTATCCCCGCTAATTCCCACTAAACCTCTAGTACCAAACAAGACATCAGATGGGCGGAAGGAGAACGATTGATCCCCAATCGAGTCGGTCCTGGGATCGGCGGAGGAGGGACGAGAGGTACCGGCGGTGCGCGAAGGCACCCGCGCGCGCTCCCAAGGCCTTGGCGCGGCTGTGGGGAGGAGAGGCACGAGCAAAGCCGCTGCTCCATAGGAGACCACGATGGGCCGCTGCTCGCCGACCGGCCGCACGTTCTGCAGATGGCCGGACCACGTCGACCTCGACGCCGGCGCCCGACCTGCTGCTCTCCTCTGACCACGATAGGCTGCTCGCCGACCGGCCGCGCGCAGGACGGTGGGTCGATGGCGCGGTTTTACCCGTCCACCCACCGCGCGCGACCTGCCCGCCTCCACTGGCTCCCTATCTATCTTGCCCTGCTTCCATCAGGCATCCATGGCTCATATGTCGTTAGCATTAGTGGCCTACAGACTGGAGAAGGAGGGTCTCCTCGACGGCATGGATCAACAATTCAGCATCCATGGCGCATGCGTGAGCCATTTTTCCAGGAATAATGCTAAACCTACGGGTAGCATCTACTATCTCCTCAATCTTATTGATGTTGGAGAGAACGAGAATCCTTTTTCACCCCTCCAGGAGCGTTTCCAACCCTAGCCGAACCAACCCTCCTCCTCCCTTTCCCCCGTCGCCGCCGTCGGCAGCCTCTCCTCTACCCGGCTCAGGTCTACCCAAGGCGAGGCTGGCAGGCAGGCGGCGGTGCACGATGGCGTCTCAACCTTGGCGGCGGAGTTGCCCGGCGGGTAGTTGCAGAGGGGGCGATCTCAAATTGGTGTTGTCTAGCTGCATCATGGCGGCGCCGGAGTGGCTGGGCAGGACGGTGTTGGCAGCCAGGTTCCGCTAGCCCAGATCTGGGCACTGCGGACTCCATCTGGGTCCGGGTGGGACAGGTTGTTCTCACGGGTGCTACCCCTGGAGTGGACATGGTGGTGAAGGGCAGAACAGGAGGGTAGCGGCCACGGCGACCTACGTGCATCAACGTAGCTATGGGGACTTTGTGGGCCCAAGCTGGGTCTGGCCGGGCCTGGTGTGTCCCTATTGCCATGTCTGGTCGGCGCCCGCTGGCGGTAGTGGAGGACGTCAACCTTCCTACCTAGCTACTCTGACTAGCAGGTCACACGATGAACCTCGCAACAGGGGCGTGAGTTCGAGGATGCCGGGGCGGTGGCCTCGGAAGATGGACTACACGGGCGACTCAGCGGCGGGTGACGTGGTTGTGGTGATGGCCATCTCTTGGGGCCACAGGGTGGCGAGGAGTGGGCGTCGGGAACTCCTGGTGTTGGCAGCGCCTTTGCGTGGTTAGTACCTAGATCACAGGGTAGAAGATCGGCTCGTGGATGTCTTGTAGTCTCCACTCTCCAGGAACATGTGCAGCGAGGGTTGTCCGGGTGAAATCTCAGCGCTTTGGCGCCAATGACGGCGACGCCTGCTGGTGTTGTAACCCTCTCGAGGGCGTCGTTCTGGTTACCCTCTCCATGTTAGGGCTCTTGGTGAAAAGCCAAGACCCCTCTAGTCTTGGCAACGGCGGCTCCTATGGCGTCGTTACCTCTGTGGTGGTGTTGTCATGGAACCCAGGTCTCCTTAGTCTCACGGCGTCTTCGGTGGCAAGCGCTCGATGCTTTTTAGTTGTTTATTATCTCTGATCTGCTTATAAGAAGGATTTCTTATCACTTTGTATCAATTCGACCGTTTGATTTTATTTATAAAGCGAGGTGAAAACCTGTTTCCGAGGAAATCTTATTGATGTTCTTGCAGGACAAATAATCAAGGGATACGAGCTACAAAACCATGGACTTTCCAAGTATCAACACTTTGTGGTGCGGCGCCATGGCTCTTCTTTTCATCATTATTGTATTATCTACCAAGAGATCAATGATTCATCGAGGGAATCCAAGTCAACTTCCGCCTCTAGTAAATGGAATTGCTTTCCTGGCACTGTTACCAAACCTTTTGAAGAAAGGTCTGCATGATGTGGTCAATGATCTATATGTCAAGCATGGCAGTGTATTCATGGCAGGTTTATTTGGCCCAAATGTTACTTTCCTGATCGGGCCAGAGGTCACGGCTCATTTCTTTCAAGGTTTGGAGTCAGAGATTAGCCATGGGAAAATGTTTGTGTTCGCGGTGCACATGTTTGGTAATGCAGTTGGTCTTGGCCGAGACATCGCTACTCAAAATGAACAAAGGCGCTTCAACAGTGAAGCACTGAAAATGTCCAGAATGAGGAGCCACGTTTCTCCCATGTTAGATGAAGTGGAGGTGCGTAGAAATACACTCAAAATTTGCGCTGCTGTTCTAGATTGTTAGTATGAATCTGATTGGGAAGTACTACTTCTAAGCTATTAACTCTTGCGAGTTAACAATAAGAGCCTAGGATTTCTCCATACAAAAAGCTACTCCGATTTTACTACCAATGAAGTTGGCTCGTCAACATAGTTAATCCCAAACTGAGTTCTATGAAAAAATTCATTTCACTCTATTTAGTTTATATTATTTGCAGATATACTACTTTTCTAAACGTAGAAATCATATAGTAGTAACAATCATATAGTAAAATAACTAAGGGCTCCGAAGATATTTTCTAGTGGTACTTAAAATGAAGTATCCTAATATAATTTAGAAGATACAGCGAGAATTATAAATAGGTATTATACACTCCTTTATGAGGTATCATGAATGTGGGAGTACATATTTCCTAGAGTATATAAAATACTCCCTCCGTTACATATTAGTTCCCGCTGATTTATATGTGTCTAGATACATTTTATTTATAGATATATCTGAATCTGAAATTATTAATATGGAACAGAGGGAGTACATGCTTTTCAGTACTAAGGGTGCATAAAAACTTATTATACCCCTAGATTGACTTTACGTTGTTACATTTAGAATTTACATTTGGTATTCAAAGAAAAAAGGACAATAAATGCAATATATAAATCTTAGTAGTCTAAAAACTCAGAAAAATGCGTACTTTATATTGTATTTATTTTCTTCATTAAAAAATCGCCTGTCTATATTTTCTTACATTCTTCTCTACTTTTGAGTTAAGGATATAAAAAATCATGTGGGGGTGGAAAAAATGGGTGTGCAGAATAACTTTTCTATATCCTGTTGGTCAAATGGCTTGTCATATGTCACCGATGTAGCCACATGAACATGATAAGATCAGCCTTCATAAGTAAATCAATCAGCAACTATTGGGTTTTTGAGCTAATGGTGAAAAAGATAATTCAATGGTCATCTTCTAATTTGAGAATGATTATTTATCACACATCTAAGAATGATGTAGTCTAGAAAATGGAATATAACTTAAATTCTAGTTAAACTAAACTAAACAATTACAAATTTTGTAGCAATGTCGGTAGCATGATCGTTTCCTTTGAAACCATCCTTAGAAATGTGATCAATGGTCAGATAAAACATGGTCAATACTTACGGTGATATAATGCTTTCATATACACAGAGCTACTTTGATAAATGGGGAAAGGAGGGCACAGTTGATCTAAAATGCGAGTTCGAGCAGTTACTCATGTTGATCGCAAGCCGGTGTTTACTCGGAAAGGAAGTTAGGGAAAATATGTTTGGTGAGGTCCAAACATTGTTCCATGAACTCGGAAGTGGTATGAACATTACTAGTTTATTATTTCCGCAGCTCCCAATTCCATCAAACCGCCGCCGTGACAGAGCACGCATCAGGCTAACAAAGATACTATCTGATGTGATTGAGTCCCGTAAGATCTCAGGCAGAGTTGAGGAGGACACACTTCAGAAACTGATTGACTCCAAGTATAAAGATGGCAGCTCTACGACAGTGGAAGAGGTAGCGGGAATGGCCATGGCTATGCTATTTGTTGGAAAACATAGCAGCTCCATCACTAGTACTTGGACTGGAGCTCGTCTACTCAGCCATCCAACCTTCTTAAAGGCCGCCATTGAGGAGCAAATACAAATTGCAAAGAAATACAAGGATGGGCTAGACAACAATGCCTTCATGGAAATGGAAACACTTCATAACTGCATCAAAGAGGTGCTAAGGATGCACCCTCCGATGGGAGTTCTTGTCCGCAAGGCACATAAGAAGTTCACGGTGCAGACGAAAGAAGGCAAAACGTATGAAATACCGCAAGGACAAATCGTAGCAACTCCGACCGTTGTGAGCAATCATATTCCTTATATCTATAAGGATCCTCAGGTGTATGACCCAGACCGGTTTGGGCCAGAAAGACAAGAAGACAAAGTAGGTGGCAAGTTCTCTTATACTTCATTTAGTGGTGGTCGGCATGTTTGCACCGGTGAGGCCTTTGCTTACCTACAGATTAAAGTGATATGGAGCCATTTGCTGAGGAACTTTGAGTTCGAATTGATCTCTCCCTTCCCCAAGACAGATTGGTCAAAGTTCCTAGCAGAGCCAAAAGGAAATCTGTTTGTAAGGTATAAGAGAACCAGCTTTCCACAATAGCCTGATTGACCCACTTGTGGGCAATCTATATGCATTTGTATCCAAAACAAATTATGTGTAATATCAGGAGAACTTTGCTTGTCGATAGGTTAAAACCGTCCCTCCGTTTCCGACGTTCCTCTACTTTCCATTTGTACATCGGGGGAAATTATTTATATAAGGTGGCACACAATGTCCAGATTCCGTTTGGCAAATGCGGCGACAACTTCTTAACCTAAGATTGATAAAAATTATTAGACTTTCAGTTTGTTCTATTATGAGAATAAACTTTCATGAAGTTCCATGCTTAATATGTTTCCATAAAGATCCACGCTTGACATGTTTACTACAAAACTCTATATTATTTGTAGTCAGAATTAAAAAAATCACATTGTTTATGGTGAGAATATGGTTGGATAAATTATAAAGTATAGCATTAAAAAATCCAAGATGAGTCCAACGATAATCTATAGTCTCGACTATAAGATAAAACCTGAACTTTAAGTTACATGAAAACATGAAATATTGTAAGGTAGACACATCAGTTACTCTACAAATTTATTTGAGTCTCACCAGTTTGATTTCATTTCTTAGGACTTACATGCATGAAAGTTAAGGTAGGTTTAGCTCTACGTTTTTTAGAACATCTATGACTTGTAGTAGACCCAAAGTACATCTGGTATCAACATTGTTCATCATTTATGAGCATAGAGTGGTAAAATTAGAGCTACATTGTTCATCATGTATTTGAACCAATTTTCCAGGTAGCTGAACATCCAAAATCGCTTTTAGTATTTTTCTAAGCCCCGCAGAAATCAGTGTATTAGTTAGCTGCCTCCTAGGTTGAAAGAGAAATGAAGTACCATGGGAAATTATTTCGTTAGAATAATAGTGAAATTTTGGACCAAATTCACAAAATGAGCGGTTTCTAGGAAAGGGTGAGAAAAGGTAGTTTTGGACAATCCTAAAAATAATCATACATATAAGGGTTTAAAAAAAATATGTATTTTTTGAAGCACAAATATATGTATTTTCACTAACTAAGATCCATTGTATTGGTATAGTGTGTTCGCACTTTTCTATTAGGTTGTGTGCTTGACTCCAAAGACCAATACTTAATTTTGTTAAAATAGTTTAAAACATCAACTTCAAATTTTCCATTTTAAACATATCCTACAGATTTTAAAAAAATTATGACATTTGCGAAACTTGGGTAGTTGCAAAAAATAATCTTTAAACAAAATGTCAAACTGTCGTCATACCTTCTTGATGTGTATTTGCTAGATTACACTATGGACATATGGAATATCTACACTATTGAGGTTGGGAGAGATAGGGACTACATGAAACTGTCGTCATACCTTCTTGATGTGTATTTGCTAGATTACACTATGGACATATGGAATATCTACACTATGGAGGTTGGGAGAGATAGGGACTACATGATTGATTGGCAGCAAAAAGATTTCTTGGAGAACCAACAAGTGGTTGGATAGTTAGGAGGGCAGTGGCAACCCTAGCCCACCAGAGTTCAAACCCTAGGTTTGACACTTTGATGTCTCATTAAAGACGGAATATTCTTCAGTGCGAGGCGACGTTTCCGTCGGCAGCGAGGCGCCTGTGGTGACTTCGTCAATCTCAAGACCCATCGGATGAAATTTATTGGACGCAGTCTCTTGGAGGTGCTCATAGGGGTAGGATGTGTGTGCGTTCATAGGGGTGAGTGCGTATATGTGAGCGTCTACGCCTGTACCGTGTTTCGCAAAAAAAAATTCTTGAAAAATTGTGCATGGACTATTACGTACATGTCTCATGGGATTGTAAAACCAAATCTCCCTATTCAACCGGTACCCTTCTTATAAGAAAATTTGTGCCTTTCCCACTGGAGACATATCTCATCTTTGTAATTGCATCGAGACAGATATACATCGTTACTTTACGTGTTTAATTTTAATGGTCAACTTTTCACCGACGTGACAGGATGCACATGTTTATAGTTTACGTAATATTTTCTTGCTTTAAATCTTAACCATTAAAATTAAGATTGATTATTCAAATAATTGTAGTACATGTGGATTAACATGGTGTCCCTATTTTCAATCAATGTATTTTGCTTTAATGTCTAATAAACATAACTTTTTGTTTGTATATTGAACGAATCTGGAGTCCTAGAGATATACGTGTTTTTCATGCTGTACATGGTGTATGTGATTTCTCCATCTAGCCTGGCCGATCAATTTTCTTTTTTTGGCTCCTTCCCTTTCAGGTCCAACATGCATGGTACATGATTTTCCTTCCAATTTGGTATATATGCATGGTACGTGATTTCTCCGTCTAGTGTCGATCAATTTTTTGGGGCTACTTTCTTTATTTTTCTGAAACGGAGGCTCCTTCCTTTTCATGTCTTACATGCATGACATATGATTTCTCCGTGCAGCCGGTCAATCAATTTTTTTAGGGCTCCTTCCTTTTCACATCTTACATGCATGATGATACATATACTTTCCTTAAGTGATTGCTTAGTATCATCCTGTTGTCGACTTGTATCATTAGGTTTAATTTTAAATTTCGCTTCACATTGAGTATCCTATGCTAAATAAGCTGCACAAAGGTTCTAATGAATGGAATTAACATTGGCGTGTTTGAGTTTGTAGCAGAAGAAGGCATGTTCATTATGCCCTACCAGGTATGTGCTATCAGCGAACTTTTACTGAACCCTTAAGTTGTACTCCCTCTGTTCCATTCTATAGTGCCTATTGTTTTTTGGCACGGAAATTAGCGCAAGAGTATTTTTTACACAAGACCCCTAGCAGAACGATTTGATATCAACGTAAAATTTGGGAAATCCATATCTTCCTAACTCACCATAACAATTTTGGGAGCTGAACGATTTGGGAGCTGAACGGGGAGGGGGTAATTGAAAAAAAGCTAAGCTACAACCTTATATTCTGAAACAAATGCCAAAAATCTATAGGCACTATAGAAAGGAACGGAGGGAGTATTACCTAGGAAATATATCCGAACTGAGTTCTAGAATCTTTTCTCATTTATATGTATTGCTACCATTATAATGGTAAAATTAGTCGAAAAGGCTTGCTTGCCGAACATCGAGCACTATTATTTTGCCGTGCTTCTATTGATTTGGCGTGAGTTAAACTGGGAGCGCACGGCAAACATCATATTTTCCGGAGGCGCCAATAAGATACACGGTAAAAAGGTAGCGCACGGCAAATCAGACAATTTGCCGTAGGTGACGGTCTGGGCTCACGGCAAATCAGCCTCAGCCGTGCGCACTGAACGGGAAGCGAACGGCGCATCTAATTCCACTACTACACGGTAGGGATTTAGGGGCACTTTGCCCTGGGGCACTTTTCATAGTGCCCCTAAATACCCCTCTTTAGAGGCACTTTGGTCAAAATGCCTCTAATGCCCTACCTATTGGGGCAGTTTAGAAAAGTGCCCCAATTGGTATACACCTATTGGGGCAGTTTGGTGAAGTGCCCCAATTGGTATACACCTATTGAGGCAGTTTGGTGAAATGCCCCAATTGGTATACACCTATTGGGGCAGTTTGGAGAAGTGCCCCAATTGGTATATACCTATTGGGGCAGTTTGTACAAGTGCCCCAATTGGTATAGACCTATTGGGGTAGTTTGGAGAAGTGCCCCAATTGGTATACACCTATTGGGGCAGTTTGGAGAAGTGCCCCAATTTCTATATACCTATTGGGGCAGTTTCACAAGTGCCCCAAATTCTTTAGACGGAAACAACAACAAATGCAAGTGCTCAGTTACAAATTCAAACAAAGTTAAAAACAACAAATTATGTCGAGACAACAGACATAAACATCTGGTAAAACAAACAGAAAATTCAAACACTTAAATTTCTACAAACCATGACATAGAATTTGAAAGCCAAACTAGGTGATAATTTGAACAAGTTTACTGTAGAACATTAAACTAGAACAAGTTTAGCCTGAACAAGTTTACTTGATAATCTGAACTAGCTAGTTGCCCCCACTAGTTGATGATCTCAACAAAGTTGAGACTTATCTACTCCTGCATTGGATATATCTTGATCAAAACAGTTGAATCAACTCCAATGTGAGCAGCAGCAACAAAGTCTGTCCAACCATTTTGAAAGCATACATGTCCAAGTTCCCATTCAATTTTGTAGGTGCAGTCAATAAAGTCTTCTTCTTCTCCTTCTAGGGGTTGGCCATTCCTTGAAAGATTTGCTTTTCCAAAAACTGGGTACCTGTAGCCATCCACAGCCTCACTAGGCATGTACTGACATAAGAGCAAATAATAATTTGTCAGCATCTAATTATTGCATTCAAATGCATGACAAACATGATAATAATTAGCTACTAGCACAAACCAAACCAGACAAACTTACCAAGGCTTCAAATTCCTGATTGTCCTCATCCATCTTGTGCACCCAAAAATTCTTCTGATGCTTCAGTTCATAGAATTCATGTTCGGTGACATAAACATCTTTGTAGATTCCAAAAAGTATGGCAGCCATCTCCTGCTCAGTAACTGAATTGATGTATGTGAATACAGTTCTGTACAGGATGCTCCTTATGGAACTAGGCATATCTCCAACCACTGCAAAGAATGTGTCATACAATTTCAGTAACATATAGGAATGGCTACAGGTTCAGCAATACTAAATTTAAAACCATGAAGTTGAGCAAGAATATACCAGTTTCTTCAACTACAGCTTTCTCAATATTGTTCTTGTAAACAGTAACATTGAATAAGTTGGACAGTCTATCAAGAGAATCTTCATTGTATTCGAAATGCACAACATCTCCCACTTCTATATCATAAGCCCTAATTAAAGATTTCCAGTAAGGACCACAAATGTATGTCCTCAACCTATCTTTTCTCAGGAACAAATCATATTTGCGGAAATTGGGTGTCCTGGCAACTAGCCAATTCTTCGTGAACTTGTTCAACCTCTCTCTGAAGGAGCAAGGTACATTCTGTATGTAAACAAAAAGTGTTAATTTATAAATAATATGATTGGCTACTGTATCACAATGAATGGAAACCACATTATCCAGTTTCTACATGTCTTACCACACCATGTAGGAATCCAGGAACGACGATAACATTGAAACTTGTTGTTTTCCTCTCTGCACGGCCACAATTCTCAGAAGGTTGCTCACAGCCAACACAAGTCATTTCGGCCATCACCTACAAACAAATAGAATTGGAGAGATTTAGGAGACGATGTAAAAAAATTACAATTTATGCATGCACATGTCCGTTTACAATATGTAGTCCTAATCAAATCGGTTTGTATAATGTAGAGTTACGGTTGCATGGTACATAATGGAGAGCTATGGTCTGCTTCAGCGATCAACGGGTGGTGTTCTGGGCCAACTTCATCCATTCGGGACTAGCTTCCTCCACGCCATCGGCTCCATCTCCGACAGCCACGAGATGCGTCCGACAGCCACGAGGTGGTCCATGCAATCTAACTAGGGAGAAAATAACTTACGAATGAACCTGACAAAACTAACATTACTCCTTAAATCCTTCAAACTTAAAAGCCTGAACTACTAGAAAAAAGAAGTTGTAATAAATCTGACAGTACGAGAACTTGTTCAACCTCTCTCTGAATGAACAAGGTACATTCTGTAGGTAAAACAAACGTTCATGCGGTGTGTGCCATGCATGCTGACCAGACGAAAAGGGAGCGGACAAAACACAAAAAGGAATACAGCGGTGTCTGTCATAGCTAGAGGGTAATCCTTGCCCTGTTCTCTTCCATCACATAGCTAGATGTAAACAAACATTTATCCAGGTAAAGAATTTATGCATGGACACAGGGTGAGAGATACAGGAAGTAAACAACTAACCGTCAAACAGCAGATTGATTTGTAGAGGATGAACTACTAGACCTTTTGGTTCTGCACAGGTTGGATCGAACAATTAATTGAAGCAGCCAAGGAACCAGTAATTTAGAACAAGGAGAGGATCAACAATGAATAGTTTAATCAGAAATCTTAATCTGCAGAAAACATAAAACTCACCGTCAAACAGCAGTTCGATTTGGAGAGGATGAACTGCTAGACCTTTCAGGTTCTGCACATGTTGGAGCAACCAAGGAACCAGTAATTGAGAACAAGGAGAGGATGAACAATTAATAGAAATCAAATTAGAAAAAAGAGATATCGAAGAACAGAAGAACTTTGATCGGAATATAGGGGTGGGACATACTGTTTAGAAAGAACTGTGTATGCCTGTGATTGAAAGAGAGGGGTGGGAATATAGGGGTGGTCGAACAAGCAGTTATTCCACCCACGATTGATCCCACTTCCCCTGTCCCCATGTTGCTTTTAAGGCCCATGGAAGTAAAACACTTAACTTCCGGCCTAGTGGGCTTGTTCTGTTTTTCCCAAGGCCCATGGAAGTAAAACAATTAACTTCCGGCCTAGTGGGCTTGTTCTGTTTTTCCCAAGGCCTAGGGAAGTATATATTACTTTGTAAAAAATGAACAATTAAAACCAGTGAAAATTGAACTGGCAGTTTGAAAAATTCAGGACCAAATAGTCAATCATAAAGGATAATCCCACTATACAATCCCTTCACACAAGAGCCAGTGTACCCTCTGGTGAGTCTCCACTCAAATTTAATCCTGGCACACATGAACTAAGACTAAGAAAGACAAATGATTGAGGAACAGAGACAGTCCTCCTCCTTTATCAAGAAATTTACAGATCCGGAGAATCAGAGACAAAAAACTTAAAATATCGCTGAATACTGAGAAGAAAGAAACAGAGAGACCCTCCTCCTTTATCCGGGCTTGGGACCGGCTACCGAGAATATGGTAGGCGGAGTTACCCCCCAAAACCCAAATAAAAAAAAATCAGAAATATAGTCTGCATAATAGATACCACGACATATATAGTCAAACAAGCGGCCAGGGTAGCAAAATGACATAAACACACAATGGACACACACAAATTGTAGACTAAAACAATTATATCATATGATAAAGATTATATCATATGATATCAACTGAAACTTCAATACTACCACGGCCGCCCTGGTTGAAAAGAAGGAGAACAACACTCCCAGATTCAAAGTTATACTCCTTAGCAAACTCCGACCAGCAGGAATCGAACTTCAGCCTTCCATCAGTAGTAGTGTAGTATGCACCCTTAGGGCGGTAGCCATAGTCATCAACAAAAAAACATGCCTCGCCGCTTTAAGAGATATTCAAGGACCTAACAACTTCCTTCGGTATACGCTGAATAATAAAAATTAAATTATATATGGAAAGGATATAAAGGATAACTAAGATTACATAAAGAAAAGGAGAACTATACCAGCCCATTGCCCTTCAAATCAGTATTCATCAAGGTGTGCACAAAAACAACACCAAGACCAAGACCACGCTCACGGAGAAGTTGTTCCTTCTTCAATGTTTGAGCAGTAGTAAGCATAACACCTTTAGTGTGGACAACTACAGTTGGAATTTCTGCATACAAATTTAAAATTAATAAAAGAATCAAAAAAGAGGAGATATAACATCAGTTATATTACAAAAATGGGCAACACATGGTAAAGGAGAAAACAGAATTACCATTGACACGATGCTTTTCAGTGCCATCAGGACCTTCTGCAAAAATCCCAAACAATTCAGGAGCATTATCAAATCCAAACATGATACAGTCGCCAACTTTCAGGTCGTAGTCATGAAGAAATTTTTGGTATCCACTTCCAAAAACACGTGTCTTCGAACTGCCTTTCTTAACATGAAACTTGTACTTCACTTCATCCGATGTAGCGACAAAAAAGATATTACCAACAAGGTTGTTGAACTGCCTCCTCACAAAACAAGGCACAGTCTGAAAAAACAGTAGAACAAAAATGCAGAAAATAAGGATATAGTCTACAATTTGTCAACCAAAAAGATACAGACTAAAAAAAGGATATATACCATGAACTCATCAAATCTGCTTCCAAGATAACAACGAAATGAACTGAGAGTCTCCCGCCTCTCCTTACAATGGTTGCCCATCGAACCACAAACAACACAGTTCATCCTGCGTATATTTAGCAATTACCAAAGCTAGAAAAAAATACAGGTAGGTAGGGCATATTCATAGAAATCTATCCATAGATCTAAACAAACAAGATTATTCAGAAGAGAAAAAGGATTTTGAACAAACAGAGAAATAGGAGATGAAGTAGTGACATGTAAAAACATATTTTCCTACCTCTTAAAACAAACAAGAATCTTCAGAGAGACAAGAGTTTTCATCACAAAAGAGATTTAATGAGGCTGTGGGTAGGTGGTGGTTGCTATCCTGTAAGTTCAAAATTCAAACACAAAGTATCTCATGGAAAAATGGACCCACTGCTATTATGTAATCTCTGTCAAGAAGTTCACACTGAATGGGCTAGAAAAATGAATTTCCCATCCACTTTACACATGTAGTCCAAATATATGTTGTTCAAGAAGTTCACTACTACGGATGGAAAACATCAGCACACTGAAAAATACATTGAATCATAAAGGTGCACTTCAAAATTATTTAAAACCATATGATTTACAACTTCAAATGTCCAACAAAATGTTGACTACATGCCTTTGTTCTGACTATAGCTTAAGGTCAGAACACTTATGGCATGCTAGTCATTTTTTCAACATACATAAAAAACAAATGCTCAATTGCGGACGAAGTGCACAATTATAACAAAGTAGGCATCACTTCAACACAATACAACATTCATACACTGAAAAATACATTGAATCATAAAGTTGCACTTCAATTTTTTTGAAAACCATATGATTTAGAACTTCAAATGTACAACGAAATGTTGACTACATGCCTTTGTTCTGACTATAGGTCAGGTCAGAACACTTATGGCATGCTAGTCATTTTTTTAAACATACATAAAAAACAAATGCTCAATTGCGGACGAAGTGCACAACTATAACAAATTAGGCATCACTTAAACACAAGACAACATTCATGCACGTTGTATCGTCTTAAATACATGACAACATTCACACATACATAATTCCGACCAGTCATAATAGTCTAACAAAAATTCAGATCAGACATTCTTAAATTAAACCATAACTAGTAATACTTAGTGATCTAAGTAATCCATCACTCCATCTGAAGCTTCATCATGGTGATCCTAAGCCAGGCTCCAAATTTATCCCTTTTCTTCATGGGAAGCAGCCCCCTCTCGTCCTCGAACGTGAACATCCAAATGTCTCCTCTTGGCCATCCTTCTATCATCTTGGCCATTCCAGATGCATCAAGGTACATAAAGCAATACTTATCGACAGATGATCCTAAGCATCCTTCAGTGCAGTTCACCACCACACCAACAACTTCTGCCTTAAAAGGAACACCACGACTCATAGCATTGTGCGTCATGAGGAACTTCAGCAACTGTGATTTTGTATACACTTGTGAAAATTCTTGCATTTCCAGTCACAAGTTATTATCAGGAAGATACACTATGGTAATAGCAAACATGACAGAATAGTGAAAGATCCATGTTATATGGTGACTGCAAACATGAAATATAATCAAGCATAAGTACAACAAATGTACTAACCATTTCTCCATCTGATTTGACCATACTCTTGGTGAGTCTGCAGATATATCTCTTCACAAATGGTCTTTGGTAGCCATCAAAGTATTCTTTCTCTGGTTGTTTTGCTAACTCCTCAACATAGCTTTTCAGTTGCATCGTTTGCTGATAGTTCATTTCCACCTCATTGCCAAAGATGCAGTGCCTATCAAATGACTCCTCACCTGTACAGCCAGGTCCTACATTCCAACATAATCTTGTGTTAGCATCAATGATGCGGCGGCGACCGCGGGGAGTCGCTAATATTTCTATGAAGCAAAGGTACACAGTAACCTAACCTCTTACTGTTATCTTATTCTTCTCATCATCGCTGTCGACATGAATGAAGTCATCATTGTATTCAACAGGGATGTAGTCGTCGTCATCATCAGAGATGTAATCGTCTTCCTCATCTGCTGGTATGTACTCATCCTCCTCATCATCTTCCTCATGTGCTGGTATGTAGTCTTCATCATCGGAAAAGATGTACTCATCCTCCTCTTGGTCATGAGCAGGGATTTGCTCATTCTTCATGTAGGCAAACACTTCTGTATTAGCAATGTTAACAGCTTCATCTACTTCATCCCTGCATATAACAAGCAATTGTTTGAAATGCAACCACATCAAGCAATTGTTTTAATTGCAAACACAAAATCAAGCAATTGTTTGAATTGTTTGAGATTGAACCACATCAAGCAACTGTTTGAATTGCAAACACCAAATCAAGCTAGCACAAAATATCTACAAGATTCAATCCACAATCAGAACAACAGTAAGTTTTATTATTTTATAAAATTGTCCTTCTCTGTTTGGCGATTCACTTGTGGCAGTAACAATGTAATCACTTGACAGTAACTATGCAGCACTAACTCATAAATTACTGTCTCTGTTTTAATTACCTGTCTCTGTTATCATCTCCCAGGCGCTTCTTCTTGTACTTGTTATCTTCTCCCAGGCGCTTCTCATTGTCTCGGTTATCTTCTCCCAGGCGCTTCTTCTTGTATGTGTTATCTTCTCCCAGGCGCTTCTCATTGTCTCGGTTATCTTTCAACAGGGGAATCTCCTTGTGGCAGCTGTCCTTCTCTGTGGACTAGAGAAAGCAATGAAGGAGAAAAAATCAGGCCATATAAAATACTAACCAAAACTGTAGCCCTAATCTGGTACAAAAACATTTTCAGGATAGGATCAATTATGAGACTTGCAGTTAATGATTAACAATAAGGCAGGTGACATAGGCATCCCCAATGGGCCTGCCGAAGATAGTACCCGGGGTTTACTGAAGGCCCACGACTCGAAGAATAAGAAGAATCGGAAGCCCAAGTTGTTATTAAGGAAAGCTAGAGTTGTATTAGGAGATGATGTTTCTAATCTTACGGGATGAGTTGGAAACCTTCCCGGACTCTGTAACTTGTACAATACGAATCCCTCGGCTCCACCTCCTATATAAGGGGGAGTCGAGGGACAAAGAAAGCATCGAATCATTGTCTCACAAACCCTAGTTTTTACATCGTCGAGTACTTTTCGGCTGAAACCTTCGAGATCTACTTGCCCTCTGATACGTCTCCGACGTATCGATAATTTCTTATGTTCCATGCCACATTATTGATGATATCTACATGTTTTATGCACATTTTATGTCATATTCGTGCATTTTCTGGAACTAACCTATTAACAAGATGCCGAAGTGCCAGTTCCTGTTTTCTGCTGTTTTTGGTTTCAGAAATCCTAGTAACGAAATATTCTCGGAATTGGACGAAATCAACGCCCAGGTTCCTATTTTGGCCGGAAGCATCCAGAACACACGAGAACCGCCAGAGAGGGGGCACAGGCCCACCAAACCCTAGGCCGGCGCGGCCAAGGGGGGGCCCGCGCCCCCCTATAGTGTCGGTGCCCCTTCGACCTTCTGACGCCGCCTCTTCGCCTATTTAAGGGTCCTCGACCTAAAACCTCGATACGGAAAAGTCACGGTATGAGAAACCATCCAGAGCCGCCGCCATCGCGAAGCCAAGATCTGGGGGACAGGAGTCTCTGTTCCGGCACGCCGCCGGGACGGGGAAGTGCCCCCGGAAGGCTCCTCCATCGACACCACCGCCGTCTTCACCGCCATCTTCACCGCCATCGCTGCCTCCATGATGAGGAGGGAGTAATCCACCCCCGAGGCTGAGGGCTCCGCTGTAGCTATGTGGTTCATCTCTCTCCCATGTACCTCAATACAATAATCTCATGAGCTGCTTTACATGATTGAGATACATATGAGTTTTGTATCACTACTATTCTATGTGCTACTCTAGTGATGTTTAAAAGTAGTTTTATTCCTCCTGCATGGTGTAATGGTGACAGTGTGTGCATCCGTGTTAGTACTTGGCGTAGGCTATGATTATGATCTCTTGTAGATTATGAAGTTAACTATTGCTATGATGGTATTGATGTGATCTATTCCTCCTACATAGTGTGAAGGTGACAGTGTGCATGCTATGTTAGTACTTGGTTTAGTTGTGTTGATCTATCATGCACTCTAAGGTTATTTAAATATGAACATTGAATTGTGGAGCTTGTTAACTCCGGCATTGAGGGTTCGTGTAATCCTACGCAATTAGTGGTGTTCATCATCCAACAAGAGAGTGTAGAGTATGCATTTATCTATTCTGTTATGTGATCAAAGTTGAGAGTGTCCACTAGTGAAAGTATGATCCCTAGGCCTTGTTCCTAAATACTGCTATCGCTGCTTGTTTCTTGTTTCTTTGCGTTACTCATTGCTGCGTTACTAATGCTGCGTTACTACTGCTCATACTTATTTATACCACCTGTATTTCACTATCTCTTCGCCGAACTAGTGCACCTATTAGGTGTGTTGGGGACACAAGAGACTTCTTGCTTTGTGGTTGCAGGGTTGCAGGAGCGGGATATCTTTGACCTCTTCCTCCCTGAGTTCGATAAACCTTGGGTGATCCACTTAAGGGAAACTTGTTGCTGTTCTACAAACCTCTGCTCTTGGAGGCCCAACACTGTCTACAGGAAAAGGAGGGGGCGTAGACATCAAGCTATTTTCTGGCGCCGTTGCCGGGGAGGAAAGGTAAAAGGCACTCATACTCCGGTTCAGTAATGATTTCTTTCTGGCGCCATTGTGTTTGTGCTCGAAGCTATTTCCTTTAGATCCTGCAATTGCAACTTTTTGTTTCTTGTTTACACTAGTAAGGCATAATGGAAAACAACAAAAATATGAGAGATCTTTATGAACTTTATCTTGAATTAGGACATGATGTGTTTGAAGAGAGAATTAAAAAACCCATGGAACTTTATATGGGTGCTAATGGGAATGTTATTAATATGAATGCTTTGAACACTATTGTTGCTAATGCTATGAAAAATTCTAAGCTTGGGAAAGCTGGCTTTAATGAGCATGATATTTTTAGTCCCCCAAACATTGAGGAGAAAATTTTCTTTGATGATACTTTGCCTCCTATTTATGATGATTATAATGATAGTAGTCTTTTGTTGCCGCCTGTTATGGAGGATAAATTTGATTATGATTACAATATGCCTCCTATATTTGATAGCTACTTTGTTGAATTTGCTCCCACTATTACTAATAAAATTGACTATGCTTATGTTGGGAGTAGTAATAATTTTATGCATGAGACTCATAATAAGAATGCTTTATGTGATAGTTATATTGTTGAGTTTGCTCATGATGCTACTGGATATTATTATGAGAGAGGAAAATATGGTTGTAGAAATTTTCATGTTACTAAAACACCTCTCTATGTGCTGAAATTTTTGAAGCTACACTTGTTTTATCCTCCTATGCTTGTTACTTTGCTCTTCATGAACTTGTTTATTTACAATATTCCTATGCATAGGAAGCATGTTAGACTTAAATGTGTTTTGGATTTGCTTTTTGATGCTCTCTTTTGCTTCAAATACTATTTCTTGGGAGTGCATCATCGAAACTGCAGAGCCCATCTTAATGGCTATAAAGAAAGAACTTCTTGGGAGATAACCCATGTGTTTATTTTGCTACAGTACCCTTATTTTATTTTGTTTCTTGGAAGTTGTTTACTACTGTAGCAACCTCTCCTTATCTTAGTTTTGTGTTTTGTTGTGCCAAGTAAAGTCTTTGATAGCAAGGTTGATACTAGATCTGGATTACTGTGCAGAAACAGATTTCTTTGCTGTCACGAATCTGGGCAAAATTCTCTGTAGGTAACTCAGAAAATTATGCCAATTTACGTGAGTGATCCCCATATATGTACGCAACTTTCATTCAATTTGAGCATTTTCATTTGAGCAAGTCTGGTGCCTCAGTAAAATTCGTCTTTACGGACTGTTCTGTTTTGACAGATTCTGCCTTTTATTTCGCATTGCCTCTTTTGCTATGTGGGATGGATTTCTTTGTTCCATTAACTTCCAGTAGCTTTGGGCAATGTCCAGAAGTGTTAAGAATGATTGTGTCACCTCTGAACATGTGAGTTTTTGATTATGCACTAACCCTCTAATGAGTTTGTTTCGAGTTTGGTGTGGAGGAAGTTTTCAAGGGTCAAGAGAGGAGGATGATACACTACGATCAAGAAGAGTGAAAAGTCTAAGCTTGGGGATGCCCCGGTGGTTCACCCCTGCATATTTCAAGAAGACTCAAGTGTCTAAGCTTGGGGATGCCCAAGGCATCCCCTTCTTCATCGATAAATTATCAGGTTCCTTCTCTTGAAACTATATTTTTATTCGATCACATCTTATGTGCTTTACTTGGAGCGTCTGATTGTTTTTGTTTTTGTTTTGTTTGAATAATATGGATCCTAGCATTCACTTTTTGGGAGAGAGACACGCTCCGCTGTAGCATATGTACAAGTATGTCCTTAGGCTTTACTCATAATATTCATGGCGAAGTTTCTTCTTCGTTAAATTGTTATATGGTTGGAATCGGAAAATGATACATCTAGCATTTGCTATAATGTCTTGGATAATGTGATACTTGGCAATTGTTGTGCTCATGTTTAAGCTCTTGCATCATATACTTTGCACCCATTAATGAAGAAATACATAGAGCATGCTAAAATTTGGTTTGCATATTTGGTCTCTCTAAGGTCTAGATAATTTCTAGTATTGAGTTTGAACAACAAGGAAGACGGTGTATAGTCTTATAATGCTTGTAATATGTCTTTTATGTAAGTTTTGATGTACTAGTTTATCCTTGTGTTTGTTTCAAATAAACCTTGCTAGCCTAAACCTTGTATCGAGAGGGAATACTTCTCATGCATCCAAATACTTGAGCCAACCACTATGCCATTTGTGTCCACCATACCTACCTACTACATGGTATTTCTACGCCATTCCAAAGTAAATTGCTTGAGTGATACCTTTAAATTTCCATTCTTCACCTTTACAATATATAGCTCATGGGACAAATAGCTTAAAAACTATTGTGGTATTGAATATGTACTTATGCACTTTATCTCTTATTAAGTTGCTCGTTGTGCGATAACCATGTTCACTGGGGACGCCATCAACTACTCTTTGTTGAATATCATGTGAGTTGCTATGCATGTTCGTCTTGTCTGAAGTAAGGGCGATCTACCACCTTATGGTTAGAGCATGCATATTGTTAGAGAAGAACATTGGGCCGCTAACTAAAGCCATGATCCATGGTGGAAGTTTCAGTTTTGGACAATATCCTCAATCTCATATGAGAAAATTAATTGTTGCTACATGCTTATGCATAAAAGAGGAGTCCATTATCTGTTGTCTATGTTGTCCCGGTATGGATGTCTAAGTTGAGAATAATCAATAGCGAGAAATCCGATGCGAGCTTTCTCCTTAGACCTTTGTACAGGCGGCATAGAGGTACCCCTTTGTGACACTTGGTTAAAACATGTGCATTGCGATGATCCCGGTAGTCCAAGCTAATTAGGACAAGGTGCGGGCACTATTAGTATACTATGCATGAGGCTTGCAACTTGTAAGATATAATTTACATGATACATATGCTTTATTACTACCGTTGACAAAATTGTTTCTTGTTTTCAAAATCAAAGCTCTAGCACAAATATAGCAATTGATGCTTTCCTCTTTGAAGGACCATTCTTTTACTTTTATGTTGAGTCAGTTCACCTATTTCTCTCCATCTCAAGAAGCAAACACTTTTGTGAACTGTGCATTGATTCCTACATACTTGCATATTGCACTTATTATATTACTCTATGTTGACAATATCCATGAGATATACATGTTACAAGTTGAAAGCAACCGCTGAAACTTATTCTTCCTTTATGTTGCTTCAATACCTTTACTCTGAATTATTGCTTTATGAGTTAACTCTTATGCAAGACTTATTGATGCTTGTCTTGAAGTACTATTCATGAAAAGTCTTTGCTTTATGATTCATTTGTTTAATCATGTCATTTACCATTGTTTGGATCGTTGCATTCATTACATATGCTTTACAATAGTATGATCAAGGTTATGATGGCATGTCACTCCAGAAATTATCTTTGTTTATCGTTTACATGCTCGGGACGAGCAGGAACTAAGCTTGGGGATGCTGATACATCTCCGACGTATCGATAATTTCTTATGTTCCATGCCACATTATTGATGATATCTACATGTTTTATGCACATTTTATGTCATATTCGTGCATTTTCTGGAACTAACCTATTAACAAGATGCCGAAGTGCCAGTTCCTGTTTTCTGCTGTTTTTGGTTTCAGAAATCCTAGTAACGAAATATTCTCGGAATTGGACGAAATCAACACCCAGGTTCCTATTTTGCCTGGAAGCATCCAGAACACACGAGAACCGCCAGAGAGGGGGCACAGGCCCACCAAACCCTAGGCCGGCACGGCCAAGGGGGGGCCCGTGCCCCCCTATAGTGTCGGCGCCCCTTCGACCTTCTGACGCCGCCTCTTCACCTATTTAAGGGTCCTCGACCTAAAACCTCGATACGGAAAAGCCACGGTACGAGAAACCATCCAGAGCCGCCGCCATCACGAAGCCAAGATCTGGGGGAGATGAGTCTCTGTTCCGGCACGCCGCCGGGACGGGGAAGTGCCCCCGGAAGGCTCCTCCATCGACACCACCGCCGTCTTCACCGCCATCTTCACCGCCATCGCTGCCTCCATGATGAGGAGGGAGTAATCCACCCCCGAGGCTGAGGGCTCCGCTGTAGCTATGTGGTTCATCTCTCTCCCATGTACCTCAATACAATAATCTCATGAGCTGCTTTACATGATTGAGATTCATATCAGTTTTGTATCACTACTATTCTATGTGCTACTCTAGTGATGTTATTAAAGTAGTTTTATTCCTCCTGCACGGTGTAATGGTGACAGTGTGTGCATCCGTGTTAGTACTTGGCGTAGGCTATGGTTATGATCTCTTGTAGATTATGAAGTTAACTATTGCTATGATGGTATTGATGTGATCTATTCCTCCTACATAGTGTGAAGGTGACAGTGTGCATGCTATGTTAGTACTTGGTTTAGTTGTGTTGATCTATCATGCACTCTAAGGTTATTTAAATATGAACATTGAATGGTGGAGCTTGTTAAATCCGGCATTGAGGGTTCGTGTAATCCTACGCAATTAGTGGTGTTCATCATTCAACAAGAGAGTGTAGAGTATGCATTTATCTATTCTGTTATGTGATCAAAGTTGAGAGTGTCCACTAGTGAAAGTATGATCCCTAGGCCTTGTTCCTAAAAACTGCTATCGCTGCTTGTTTACTGTTTTACTGCGTTACTACTGCTGCGTTACTACTGCTCATTCTTATTTATACCACCTGTATTTCACTATCTCTTCGCCGAACTAGTGCACCTATTAGGTGTGTTGGGGACACAAGAGACTTCTTGCTTTGTGGTTGCAGGGTTGCATGAGAGGGATATCTTTGACCTCTCCATCCCTGAGTTCGATAAACCTTGGGTGATCCACTTAAGGGAAACTTGCTGCTGTTCTACAAACCTCTGCTCTTGGAGGCCCAACACTGTCTACAGGAAAAGGAGGGGGCGTAGACATCACCCTCTACATCCAACGAAACCCTAGTCTACTATCTGTAGGCATTGACAAGTTAATACCTTGTCAATTGGCGCCGTCTGTGGGATTTAGAGGCGACAAGGAGCTGATCTCGATGGCACGTTCAAGATCGTCGACTTCATCGGTGGCAAGCAACATCATGGATAGAGGTAAACAGATCGAAACTGGTCTAGTTGATTTTGTACCTCACCCACCCTCCCGTTTGGCTGCATATGCGTATCTGGAGGAGCCCATGGAGATGACGTTTGGAAAGTTCCACTTCCGCGTCGAGAAAAAAGGAGCGTATCGTCTCGAAGTTCCGATCTCGTCGGGATTATCGGCGGTTGATCCTGACTTCTCAAGCTCAGCATCATCCATCGAGTCAAGCGACGAGGAAATTTCGTCGCCACGCTTCATCGGCAACAAGGCAAGCGAAAAACTCGTCAAGATCTTCAGCGACATGTCCTTCGAGTCATCTGCGGACTCCTATATAAGCGATGATTCGAGCGACACCGACAGCTTCGACTTCGTCGACAAATCCATCTCTATTGGAAAGGTCTTCACCAATCTCTATGATGGTGTCACCAAACCAAGCAAAGTGAAAACTCCAAACTATCATCAAGTTTATGCCATTGGAGAAGCAAGTCGCGATCAAGAGGAAACATCAGAGGCTTTCGACGATTTGGGAAATCCATATGTCGATCCCTCAGATCTAAGGAGAGGTTTGGGCACTAAATATGTTGGGCCCACACCACGTGTCAGAGTTCAACTTCCACAAGCAGCATGGGATAGAGCTGCGAAAGCTTTGGATGGCTCTGAACCAATGGAGACAACCGCCATGGTAGAAGAACTGCAAGCATATCAATATAGGCTCGCCAGAGCAGGAAGGGAATTGGAAAAACAGACAGCTGCTCTGAATAGAAGAAGGGAGGCAGCTTCCGCGTCAAGCAGGCGAAGAGCGAAGTTAAGTCGACAGTCAGGAACTTCGGGAGATAGTCACAGAGAAGCTCGGAGGAGAGCAAGATCTCGGCTGCAAAATATACCGGAGGCTGAAAGAGAGACTCTAATCCAAAACCTCGACATGTCCTTCATGTCAATCGACACGAGGGGGAATATTATCCCAAAAAAAAAGGAAGCAGGGTACATGGCGACACAAGCTTACATCCTGGCGTCCAGACCACCTCCCGGAGATCCAAGAGAAGCGTTGTATAACATGGCCATGGCAGGATGTGGCGCCATGGGAGCAGCGTTCGCAGCTACACCTCCCGAAGGAACTGCAAGGCAAAATAGTCCGAGACCTACCGCAGCAGTGCAAGATCCATCGAGAGCGAGTGGAGCCAGAGATACAACGACTCAGGCCAGAGTGGATAGAGCGCGACAAGAAAGAAGGGAACGTCGGCATTCACCAGAACTTGCTGAAGAAGATATGTGTGGACTCCCGTGTTTCACATGACGGGTCCGAAAAACTCGAGTTCCATCAGGATTCAAGCTACCCGATAGTTTCAAGAAATTCGATGGCCTGCAAGATCCCGAGGATTGGCTAGTCAATTACCTCGAGACAGTAAAATTGATAGGCGGAACAAGAGCAACAGCCATGCAGAGCATTCAAATACATCTGAGCGGAGCCGCCAGATCGTGGATAAAGAAGCTTCCCCCAGGCTCCATCGACAGCTGGGAAAGTTTTGAGGATGTGTTTATCAAGAATTTCTGATCAACCTGCAAGAAACCTGCGACACTAGAGGAGTTGAGGTCATGTCGACAAAAGCATGATGAATCAATGAGGAAATACATCCAAAGGTGGAACATCATCAAAAACTCAGCGGAAAATATATCTGACGAAAGAGCGATTGATGCGTTTGTAGCAGGAGTTCAACGAGGAGATTTCGTGGAGGACTTGGGAAGAACAAACCCAAGGACAGTATCAGCATTAATGGAAATAGCAAACAGATGGGCAGATGGTGAAGATGCGGTACATAATAAACAACATAGGTCCCCAGAGGAGGACCGCAGTCAAAATTTTCAAAATAGACGCCGATTCCCTCGACAATTCTCAAGTTACGACGCACCTGGCCAAATATCGGCTGGTTTTCGGGGAAACAATGGAGGAAACAATAGAGATGATTACTAAAGAAGTAATGCACAACAAGGCGACAATAGAGATAACAGGCAAAATAGCGGGTCAAGATTTCAGAGATCTTTCGTAACTCCCGAAGATATGATGAACGGGCCATGCTAGATGCATTTTTATCTCGATAGCAACGGGAAAAGGCAATCAGGACATCTGCAGAAGGACTGTCGCAATTTTCAGGCAATGTTGCGAGTCGCAGGAATGGCCAATGCTCAAGCAGCAAATAGAAACCCCCAGGGGCCCAGGAGTGAGATCCACTTGCCACCTCCTCCCGCGATCACAGACGAAAGTCGACATCAGCTCAGAATAGCGGCAGCACCACAACCACCTCCATATGTTGATCCGAACAATAATGGTGCGGTCTCGATGATTCAAAAAGCTAGGCCATCTAATAGGGCTCAGAAAGTAATCTCGCGGCAAGTGTTTATGGCAGAGAAGATGCCTCCACCAACCGTTGAGTACCTAAATTGGTCAGGGCAAGACATTGGCTTCACAATAGCGGATCACCCGCAGCAAGTTCCTCGACCAGGGCAATCAGCACTTATCTTACCAGCAGTAATTGCAGGATTCGACGTATCTCGAGTGTTCACAGATGGCGGCAGCAGCTTAAACCTTATGTACGTAGATACGCTAAGGAAGATGAACATCTCCTTAGCAAATTTGAAACCAACCGACACACGTTTCCACGGCATCACACCAGAGAAGCCAAGTTACCCATTGGGGAGGATCAATCTCGAAGTTCAGTTTGGGACCCAAGAAAATTACAGAATAGAAAGGTTCGAATTCGAAGTTGTCGATTTCCCGTCGTAGTATCATGCTTTGTTGGGACGCCCAGCGTATGCCAGGTTTATGGCGGTGCCACACTACACATACCTGCTTTGGAGGTTGCCTGGGCCCAAGGGGCCAATCACAGTCAAAGGAAGCTTCGCGCTAGCCGATAAATGTGACAAGGATTTTCATCGACTATCAGAAACCTTCGGGATGCAAGCGGAGTATGCAGCGTCAAGGCTCATGACTGATTATGATGTGCTGCCAGATGTAGGGAGACCCAACAAGGAATCAACTTTCAATAGCGCAAAAGATTCTAAGGAAGTGCAGATTCACCCGACAGATCCGAAGAAAACGACGTCCATCGCAACAAACATGGACCTCGCATAGGAAAGCGTGCTCGTCGAGTTCCTCCGTGAGCACTGGAAAATCTTCGCATGGTGTCCAGCTGACATGCCAGGAGTACCCAGGGAACTTTCCGAGCACCACCTAAACTTGGATCCAATAGCGAGACCAATCAAACAACCTTTGCGGAGTTTTTCGGAACCAAACCGCAAAGCCATGCTGTCAGAAATTGATCGACTCAGAGAAGCTGGTTTCATCAAAGAAATATCTACAGAGGCCACCTGGGTAGCTAACCCAGTGATGGTGCCGAAGAAAAACACGAAAGTCCTTCGCATGTGTGTCGACTTTACGTGCCTCAATAAACATTGTCCAAAGGATCACTTTCCCCTCCCAAGGATCGATCAAATTATCGACTCCACGGCAGGATGTGAACGTCTTTCCTTCTTGGACGCATATTTTGGTTATAACCAGATCAGATTAAAAGAAGATAACGAAGTAGGACAGCGTTTATTACACCGTATGGCGTATTTTGTTACAGGACAATGCCTTTCGGGTTGAAAAACGCGGGAGCAACATATCAACGGATGATGCAGAAGTGTTTAGCAACACAGATTGGAAAAAATGTACAAGTGTACATCGACAACGTCGTCATCACATCAAAAAAGGGGGCAACATTAATCGAGGACTTGAAGGAAACCTTCGACAACCTCGACAAATTTTGTCTCAAGCTGAATCCGACGAAGTGTTCTTTCGGCGTCCCTGCAGGAGAACTTCTCGGGTTCCTAGTATCAGCAAGAGGGATCGAAGCTAATCCCGAAAAAATCCAAGCTATTGTACAATGAGGAAGCCAACAAAGTTGAAAGAAATACAGCAGCTAACTGGGCGAGTCGCAGCTTTAAGCAGATTCGTCGCCAGACTGGGAGAAAAGGCGTTACCGTTCTACGCCCTAATCAAGCAAGGAGACAAGTTCCAATGGAACGAAGAGGCAGATAGAGCTTTCGAAGATCTTAAACGTGAAATCTTGACACCACCGATCTTGGTGGCGCCAAAAGAGAAGGAACCCCTCCTGCTATACATTGCGGCGACACCCCAGGTGGTCAGCACGGCGCTAGTAGTCGAAAGAGAAGAAGAAGAAAAACTCCATGGAGTGCAGAGGCCAGTATATTTCATTAGTGAAGTATTATCACCTTCAAAACAGAGGTACCCGCAGTACCAAAACCTAGCATATGGAGTATTCACAACCGCAAGAAAATTGCGGCACTATTTTTCAGCGCATCCGATAATAGTGGTCAATGAGACGCCTTTATCCAATATACTCAACAATCCAGAAGCTACAGGCCGTGTCTCCCTTTGGGGAATAGAACTTTCTCCTCGTGACATCACGTATGAAAAAAGAAAGGCAATAAAGTCGCAAATTTTACCAGACTTCATCGCAGAGTGGATGGAGTTGCAAAACACAGGACCTCCGGATTTATCGAGAACCTGGACCATGAACTTTGACGGGTCCAAAAGGTTAGAAGGAGCTGGAGCAGGGGTGATACTCATATCACCTGAAGGCGACAAATTGAAATATGTCTTGCGGATGACGTTCCCAAACGCATCTAATAATGAGGCAGAATATGAAGCTCTTATACATGGGATGAAGATGGCGAAAGCCTGCGGCGCAACTCGATTAAAAATATTTGGCGACTCACAATTGGTGGCTCAGCAAGTCATGAACCATTGTGATGCAGTCGATGATAGCATGGTAGCGTACAAGGAAATGTATAACGAGCTGGAGAAGCTGTTTGATGGATGCGAAGTAAACCACATCAGCAGATTGAGTAATGATGAAGCCGACGTTCTTGCAAACATCGGGTCACAGTGCCTTCCAATCCCGCCAGGCGTGTTCTGGGAGGAGATAACAGAGAGATACACAAAGCCGAAGAAATCAACAAAGAAGGAGAAGAACGAGAAACCCTCGGGGGCTGCGAAAGAAGCATTGGAAGAAGAAGAAGAAGAAGAGGAACATGATCTAGTATTGATGGTGCAAATCCCATGGATGCAGGCGTACATATCATACATCCTAAGAAAAACAATACCCGACGATCCAGTTGAAGCAAGGCGAGTTATTAGATGATCCAAAGCTTTCACGGTGATCAAAGGGGAGTTGTACAAACGAAGTATTTCGGGTGTGTTACAAAGGTGCGTCACACCCGAAGAAGGAAGGATAATCCTGAAAGACGTGCACGAAGGAGTATGTGGTCATCATGCGAGCAGCCGAGCTATTGCAGCTAAAGTTTTTCGGGCTGGCTTTTACTGGTTGACAGCAATTGAGGACGCGAAGGAGATAGTGCGAACTTGTGACGCGTGTCAAATATTTGCCGCAAAACCCCACTCTCCGGCAGCAGAACTCATGCCAATACCCTTATCTTGGCCTTTTGCTCAATGGGGCCTTGATATGGTGGGAAAGTTACACAAGGCTTCGCCAGGAGGATACGAATACATGCTCGTCGCTATCGACAAATTCACCAAGTGGATAGAAGCAAAGCCGATAAATTCACCAGATGCAGCCTCAGCAATAAAATTCATGAAGGGTATTGTTTTTCGGTTTGGCGTACCTAACAGCATCGTCACGGACAATGGCAGTAATTTCACATCCAAGGAATTCAAGGCGTACTGTGCAGAGGTAGGCATCAAATTGCACTTCGCGTCAGTCGCACATCCTCAAACCAATGGTCAAGTCGAGAAAGCCAATGGTATCATCTGCAACGGCATCAAGAAACGCTTGTTAGGGCCACTAGAAAAAGCTCGACATACCTGGCCAGAAGAGTTACCAAGTGTGTTATGGAGCATCCGAACAACACCAAATACAGCGACACAGGAGACTCTGTTCTTCCTGGTTCATGGCGCAGAGGCAGTACTGCCGATAGAAATAGAGCACGACTCCCCTAGAGTCACAGAGTACAATGAAGAAACTTCCAGAAGAGCATTGGAAGACGACGTTGACGCACTCGACGAAGCTCGAGACGAAGTACTATCAAGGGTCACTAAATATCAGCAAGACCTCAAAAATTACCACAGTCGACGTTTGCGACCAAGGTCCTTTCAGGTTGGAGACTTAGTTATGCGACTCAATCAAGATCGCATTGAAAAACTCGAGTCGCCATGGCTTGGCCCTTACGTCGTTACAGACGTCATCGAAGGAGGAGCGTACAGGATTAAGGACAAGAAGACAGGGACTCCCGAGAAAAACCCCTGGAACGTGGCACAGCTAAGGCGTTTTTACGCTTAGTGTCAAAATATAGTCCTCCTTGTAAAAATACAATGTACTGAAACGCCCGCGAGTTTTCAGACGCACTCTTTTCCTTTTTCGGGGCACCGAGTGGGGCCGGGAAAGGTTTTTAATGAGGCGGGCTCGCGGTGCTGCAATATAATAAAGATAGTGGAAATATATATCTGTTCTTCGACACGGTCGGGGCTTACGCCTCGAAGTTACAATATAGATGAGTTTAACTGATAAAATTATCTCGCCTTGGTACCGAATACCTCGCCAGATAAAACGAAGTTCAAAGATAGCAATCAAAGACAAAACACTCGGGGGCTAGTACCCGCAAATATAGTATAAAAAACTTGGTTGCTTTGGTTTAAAACCTCGCATACACAATACAAGGATTCACCACCGAAACACTCGGGGGCTTGAAGGAAGAAAAATATATACAACTTACAATGTACATACAGCAAAGATATAGTTCTTATCGACAAACTGCAAACTCAGTTGCGACCCAGTAAGTCGTCAATGTTTACTCTGGCTTCTTCGGGAGCAGCACCCAAAAAATCGGCATAATGGCCGTCTGAAAAAAAATCGGCGTCCATCCGAAGAAGGTCATCAATTATTTGCTCAGCTACTGGGGTGATCCGTGCATTGATTTTATCAACACCTCTTCGCCGTTGCCTCAGCTTAGTATGAACAGTCTCCACCACCTTTGTCATATCAAGTTTGGGGTGGTAGATCTGAAGCATAATAAGGGTAACCTTGGCACCAGCTATCAGTTGAGCTTTTACAAAGCCATGGATCTTCTGCACATCCTTAAATTTCTCCATCAGTTCAAGGAGAGATTTTGGTTGAACATTCTGAGGAAACATAGCATTGAAAATCATAGATAAAGTGCGGGAACAAAACTCGAGAAATCCCCGGACTTGGCACGAGCGGTCTTGGAATCTTACAATTTGTCGGGTACGCTCAGGGGTGGCCCAGAAGAGGACACCATGATCAAGACCTAAGTTAATAAGCAAATTTGATCTTGTATCCACTCTTTGATCCTCGGCCTCAGCATCCAAAAAGGGACCTACTTGGTGACAGTACATCAGTTAAAGGCAGAAAACAGGCTAAGTACAAAAAGGGAGAGAAGGATTAGCCCAAGAAGTATACCCGCCATTTCTGAGCTTGCCTCAATCATCAATTCAAGCAAGGTGTTCTCTCGAGAAGTAGCTTTTGCGGCTTCAGCTAGAGCAGTTTCTTTAGCAGCTATGGCATCTCGAGCCTGTTGAAGGGCAATTTTCTCCCTTTCGGATGACTTTTGGGACTGATCCATCATCATAAGTGTTTGTTTCTTCATGGACTGAAGTTGTTGGCGAAGTTCTTGCAAATCTTGCGCAGAGTTTTTACTTGAAGAACCTTCGACAAGGTCATCAGCGACAAGTATTTTCCTCGAGAAAGAGGAAGCAGGAAAAGTGTCGGCAGGATGAGGATTTGCGGAGTAGTTATCAAATATCAACTGGAAAAGAAAATTTCAGTATCAATGATCACGCAAAAAAGAATTCCATTGATCTTCGGGACATTTACACAGATATTACAGGAGGAGTCTTCAAAAGAATTACTACAACAGTTATAGCTCAAGCTACTGTAGCGACAACTTCAGAAGGAACAAGAAAATAAAAAACAGAAAAAGATAAGGCATTCTACTAGACCTCCGGCTTTGATGAGCTAGGGGCAGGAGTAGGCTTGAATCCAAGATAAGCGAGGATCTTCTTTGTGTTTGGCTTCGCAGCCTTGATCAGCGATCGCCACTTCGTGGTCTCCATCTCTTGTGTGTCGCCAACTTTGGTCCAGTCGATGTTTTGCTGGCTGTCAGCAACCAGGGCGACAGTGCTTTCAATAGCGACCTTCATATTTTCTTGGCACAACTTCAGTCTGTGGGGACCCCGGACTGACTGTCCGAAATACCCTGTTATGTATACAGTTCACGATCCCATGATCAGTGCGCCGTGAACCCACAACCGAACTGATATCAAATTACACCATCCATTACAAAGCGGAATAAGAAAATTACAAATAAGGTCACATGACCATTCTTTACATAATAGCCTCGAAGGGCCTAATCTAATCACCAGAGTAGCGGAATCACATCAGCTGCGTAGAGCCCAAGTCATCTGCCTTAACCCTACAGGCAACTGACTGGGAAGACGTTCCTAGCTCGCATAGACGTCGCCAGCTCCTTCTTCATCTGTCGAGTTCCTCCAAGTCTGGCCAAGTAAATAGCCAGGGACAAAGCCGTGAGTACATTTGAATTGTACTCGCAAACCATCAAGAAGGTGATAACAATTCTAACTAAAGAAGACAAGAGAGGAAGAATAGTTTCTCTTGTGGATATAGCATGTAGAAGAGAAGAGATGTTTTTTGGTGGAGATAGCATCCCAACTTCTTGATTGAAGGGGACACTTCAAGAATTAATCTAAGACATCTCTATATCTCTATTGAAGAAGATACTTCAAAAGAGTTCTACAACATAAAACACTAGGGAGGGGGTAACCCAATTTGTTTCCTTTCCGACCATCTCCATATGGTCAACCAAACCATTCCCGTACCCTTCCGGTACTCCAAAAACAAGTTCCTTTCTTTCATTTTCCAAACAATTTTTGTAAACCAAAAACTCATCAGGCTAAGCAACAGCCATTCCAACCGTCCATGACCGCGGACGCGGCTATTCGAATAGATTTTACTCTGCAGAGTTTGCACACTTTCCCCACAAGATCCGCGAGTTCATCATGTGGGCATCATCCCCGCATATCAACTATGCCATGACAAAAACTCGGACATAGCCTTTCGCCTATTCGTCTTAGCACGGGATCCTACCCTATGGAGTATGTACCTCCCCGGCACCGTGGCAGCTCACCTCACTTTGAGCGTGGCTCCACCGCCAAGCCAGGAGACCCATAGTGTCTTCCGGACGGGTCAGCCCCGAAGGCCTCCCGTTATACTATTGTCTCCACCTACGACAACCCGGACTCGGGGGTAACCTTACCCTTGTATAGTTGTGCGGTGTCCCATGCTAAGAAGATCAAACTACGAGCTAAGCCCCGTCCCACTCCAGGGTAATGTGGTTGCGCGGGTTAATTGTCACGGGTGAATACTTAGGCGCCAAAGTTTTCGAAAACAAGATTTTCTTTTCAACCATCTTTGCCAAGATCATTTCCTTTCATAAACACACGCTTGGGTAAGTCCAACTTACCCAAGGTTTTCAAAAATTCTTTTCAACAAGGTATTTTTCCAAGGGGTTCCCAACCTATAGTTTCATGTAAGAACTAAGGGACAGCAATGGCATGATGCTAGCCATCATACCACTAAGGAGATGATAATATAGGTGATCAAGGGGGCATACATGCTTAGAGTAAGCATGCATAAGATCAACAAGGAGTTCAACATACTCGAGAGTAAGTATGTATAACAGCAACAAGGGGTTCACATACTTGGGTGTAAGTATGCATGGCATCAACAAGGGGTTTAAGATACGACAAGGGCATGATGCTAACCACCATACCACTATGGGGTGCAAAAAGGGTGCCAAGAGGTCGACACACACAAGACAAGTGGGCATACCCATCACATTTAGAGGGTACACCAAGATCATGGTGTGGACAACCATCATTTACAAAAAGGGGTTTGTCGGCGAGGTGCCAAAGAGAGTAAACATGCTCACGGTAAGCATGCTCCGACAACAAAAGTAGAAATCACACGAGATAGATCAAGAGACAATAATAATAACAAAGTAACCACAATATGTGATTCAATATTCAGAGATCAAGAGATGGCTTGCCTTGGTTGGCTTATTTGTCCCTGGATTTCTTCAATTTCATCAAAAGAATTCCAACAATAAAAATAAAATCCTCGTCCGAACCACTTCTTCTTTCCCGGAATTGTTCGCATCTATCGCCGAAAAATATAAAAGAACACAATCAACACATTGTACCAACAAAACAACATACAACAAGCAACAATCAATAGATAACCACTCTACTAAGGGCCAACATACTAAGGTCTTATAGATACTACAAAACAACTTTAGGAGTTTTGATTTTAGAAAACTCAATTTATTCACCTAATAAGGGCATAAGAGCCTCACCAATTATCAATTGCCTCTTTGGGTATCACCATGACATAAATTAATTATCCCCTGGTATATAACACCACAAAGAAGACAAGTTCATTGGTTAGACATCAAAAGCATTCATATTTTATTTTTAAACATTTTTGGAAAAGTAGGAAACCATTTTCCTAGTTTATTTGGCTAATAGACACTATGCAAAAATAGGAGGTAAACAATATGCTACACTCTTTTGAAAACTTAAGCAAAACAATAGGTCTAAGGTTAAGTTGCAGAGGGTTTGTTTTGCAAGAATAAAACATAGGTTGAGCATTTTTTTTAAACAAAGTGGTGGCAAATGTTTTGAATAATTCAAAAAGATTTTAATTCTAACAATGCATGTGACACACATACACTCACAAACAGAGATAAATTTTTATGATCAGTGACAAATGATTTTTTTCCTGGATGGGCAATAACAAAACAAGATTAACACGATTGGATTCATCCAAAAATATGAAATCTACAATTTTAGGAATTAGAAATACTAACCAGAATACAATGATCATGTTTAAAACATTAAAAATCGTACAAAAATCCTAAAATTATGAGGCCAGAGGCATTAGAAAGGTAACGAAATTTCTGGTCTAATGCAATTGGTTTTACTCGATTTGGGCTTGTAAAACTTTAGTTATTCAAATTTTGGTGCCACTGGTTTTAACACAATTAAACAGCTATTTCCAATTTTGTTTCAAATGGCTCACACGGGCGGGAAAGTCTTGGGCCACGCAGTTTTTGAAGAGTGGGCCGGCCCAGGTGGTTGTCCAGGTGGAGGTGAGGGAAAAAAAGATTAAAGAAAAAGGAAGGAAGAGGGCCCCGGGCGGGCCAGGCCTGCATGGCCAGCGTGGCCATGCAGCCCATGCAGGCGCACGCTCGGGAGGTTCAGAGACGGGTCGTCGTCCTCCTCGCCATACGCACGCGTGCGGGAGCCTGGAAGAAACGGAGGCGGCCAGGAATCTTACCGGCGGGCACGACGGTTGCTGGCGGTGGCTGGGCGGGGTGGTGGCATGCCGAGGCAGTCCAGGGGAGGGCTCGGCGGTGACCTCCTCCTCCGCAGATGCTCCTCCCGGCGGCGATCCATTCGCAGGTGCCCTCGGGCAATGGTGATGGCGGCGAGCTCCGGCGGTCCTGGAGGGAAACGGAGGGCTCATGAGGGCTAGGAGAGGATGGTGAGAAGGATCACGCAAAGAGGAAGAGACGAGGATGACGGGGTCGAGCTCGACCGTGCCCGCCATCCTTGCGGTGACCATGGTGGAGAAGCTTCCTCCGGCGAGCAGCGGCCAGAGAAGGTGTCGCGGAGCTCCTGGAGTGTGGTGGTAAGAGGGAGGGATGGAGTGGGAGGCTGCTATGAGGGAGAGGAGTGAGCTGGGGCGGGGTTGCTTTTATAGGCCAGGGAGGGTAGATGGCGGGGTTGGGGCGGTGGTTCTGGCCAACGGGAGGGCGAGGCGAGCGTCATCGATGACGTTGGGTGGGCGACGTCAGCTGGGGGAGTCCCCAAGCATCGGGAGGG